>NW_027474854.1:0-25446 GCF_050947335.1 Megachile rotundata | reverse complement strand
ACTCACTACTCTTAGTATTATCAATCTAACTCATATTATTAGCCATATTATGCTTATATGATCGAAAGAACGACAATTACTATACTTATTACTCTTATTATTATCAATCTAACTCATATTATTAGCCATATTATGCTTATATGATCGATAGAACGAGAATTACTATACTCACTACACTTAGTATTATCAATCTAACTCATATTATTAACCATATTATGCTAATATGATCGATAGAACTACAATTACTATACTCATTACTCTTATTATTACCAATCCAACTCATATTATTAGCCATATTATGCTTAAATGATCGATAGAACGACAATTACTATACTTATTACTCTTATTATTATCAATCTAACTCATATTATTAGCCATATTATGCTTAAATGATCGATAGAACGACAATTATTATACTTATTACACTCACTGTTATCAATCTAACTCATATTATTAACCATATTATGCAAATTTGATCGATAGAACGACAATCACTATACTCATTACTCTTATTATTATCAACCTAACTCATATTATTAGCCATATTATGCTTAAATGATCGATAGAACAACAATTACTATACTTATTACTCTTATTATTATAAATCTAACTCATATTATTAGCCATATTATGCATATATGATCGATAGAACGACAATTACTATACTTATTACTCTTATTATTATGAATCTAACTCATATTATTAACCATATTATGCAGATATGATCGATAGAACTACAATTACTATACTTATTACTCTTATTATTATTAATCTAACTGATATTATTAGCCATATTATGCTTATATGATCGATCGAACGACAATTACTATACTTATTACTCTTATTATCATCAATCTAACTCATATTATTAGCCATATTAAGCTTATATGATCGATAGAACGACAAATACTATACTTATTACTCTTATTATTATCAATCTAACTCATATTATTAACCATATTATGCTAATATGATCGATAGAACTACAATTACTATACTCATTACTCTTATTATTATCAATCCAACTCATGTTATTACCCATATTATGCTTATATGATCGATAGAACGACAATCACTATAGTTATTACTCTTATTATTATCAACCTAACTCATATTATTAGCCATATTATGCTTATATTATCGATAGAACGACAATTACTATACTTATTACTGTTATTATTATCATTCTAACGCATATTATTAGCCATATTATGCTTATATGATCGACAGAACGACAATTACTATACTTATTACACTCACTGTTATCAATCAAACTCATATTATTAACCATATTATGCAAATTTGATCGATAGAACGACAATCACTCTACTTATTACTCTTATTATTATCAACCTAACTCATATTATTAGCCATATTATGCTTATATGATCGATAGAACGACAATCACTATACTTATCACTCTTATTACTATCAACCTAACTCATATTATTAGCCATATTATGCTTATATTATCGATATAACGACAATCACTATACTTATTATTCTTATTATTATCAACCTAACTCATATTATTAGCCATATTATGCTTATATTATCGATATAACGACAATTACTATACTTATTACTCTTATTATTATCAATCTAACTCATATTATTAGTCATATTATGCTTATATGATCGATAGAACGACAATTACTATACTTATTACTCTTATTATTATCAATCTAACTCATATTATTAGCCATATTATGCTTATATGATCGATAGAACGAGAATTACTATACTCACTACTCTTAGTATTATCAATCTAACTCATATTATTAGCCATATTATGCTTATATTATCGATAGAACGACAATTACTATACTTATTACTGTTATTATTATCAATCTAACTCATATTATTAGCCATATTATGCTTAAATGATCGATAGAACGACAATTACTATACTTATTACACTCACTGTTATCAATGTAACTCATATTATTAACCATATTATGCAAATTTGATCGATAGAACGACAATCACTATACTTATTACTCTTATTATTATCAACCTAACTCATATTATTAGCCATATTATGCTTAAATGATCGATAGAACGACAATTACTATACTTATTACACTCACTGTTATCAATCTAACTCATATTATTAACCATATTATGCAAATTTGATCGATAGAACGACAACCACTATACTTATTACTCTAAATTATTATCAACCTAACTCATATTATTAGCCATATTATGCTTATATGATCGATAGAACGAGAATTACTATACTCACTTCTCTTAGTATTATCAATCTAACTCATATTATTAGCCATATTATGCTTAAATGATCGATAGAACGACAATTACTATACTTATTACTCTTATTATTATCAATCTAACTCATATTATTAGCCATATTATGCTTATATGATCGATAGAACGAGAATTACTATACTCACTACACTTAGTATTATCAATCTAACTCATATTATTAACCATATTATGCTAATATGATCGATAGAACTACAATTACTATACTCATTACTCTTATTATTACCAATCCAACTCATATTATTAGCCATATTATGCTTAAATGATCGATAGAACGACAATTACTATTCTTATTACTCTTATTATTATCAATCTAACTCATATTATTAGCCATATTATGCTTAAATGATCGATAGAACGACAATTATTATACTTATTACACTCACTGTTATCAATCTAACTCATATTATTAACCATATTATGCAAATTTGATCGATAGAACGACAATCACTATACTCATTACTCTTATTATTATCAACCTAACTCATATTATTAGCCATATTATGCTTAAATGATCGATAGAACAACAATTACTATACTTATTACTCTTATTATTATAAATCTAATTCATATTATTAGCCATATTATGCATATATGATCGATAGAACGACAATTACTATACTTATTACTCTTATTATTATGAATCTAACTCATATTATTAACCATATTATGCAGATATGATCGATAGAACTACAATTACTATACTTATTACTCTTATTATTATTAATCTAACTGATATTATTAGCCATATTATGCTTATATGATCGATCGAACGACAATTACTATACTTATTACTCTTATTATCATCAATCTAACTCATATTATTAGCCATATTAAGCTTATATGATCGATAGAACGACAAATACTATACTTATTACTCTTATTATTATCAATCTAACTCATATTATTAACCATATTATGCTAATATGATCGATAGAACTACAATTACTATACTCATTACTCTTATTATTATCAATCCAACTCATGTTATTACCCATATTATGCTTATATGATCGATAGAACGACAATCACTATAGTTATTACTCTTATTATTATCAACCTAACTCATATTATTAGCCATATTATGCTTATATTATCGATAGAACGACAATTACTATACTTATTACTGTTATTATTATCATTCTAACGCATATTATTAGCCATATTATGCTTATATGATCGACAGAACGACAATTACTATACTTATTACACTCACTGTTATCAATCAAACTCATATTATTAACCATATTATGCAAATTTGATCGATAGAACGACAATCACTCTACTTATTACTCTTATTATTATCAACCTAACTCATATTATTAGCCATATTATGCTTATATGATCGATAGAACGACAATCACTATACTTATCACTCTTATTACTATCAACCTAACTCATATTATTAGCCATATTATGCTTATATTATCGATATAACGACAATCACTATACTTATTATTCTTATTATTATCAACCTAACTCATATTATTAGCCATATTATGCTTATATTATCGATATAACGACAATTACTATACTTATTACTCTTATTATTATCAATCTAACTCATATTATTAGTCATATTATGCTTATATGATCGATAGAACGACAATTACTATACTTATTACTCTTATTGTTATCAATCTAACTCATATTATTAGCCATATTATGCTTATATGATCGATAGAACGAGAATTACTATACTCACTACTCTTAGTATTATCAATCTAACTCATATTATTAGCCATATTATGCTTATATTATCGATAGAACGACAATTACTATACTTATTACTGTTATTATTATCAATCTAACTCATATTATTAGCCATATTATGCTTAAATGATCGATAGAACGACAATTACTATACTTATTACACTCACTGTTATCAATGTAACTCATATTATTAACCATATTATGCAAATTTGATCGATAGAACGACAATCACTATACTTATTACTCTTATTATTATCAACCTAACTCATATTATTAGCCATATTATGCTTAAATGATCGATAGAACGACAATTACTATACTTATTACACTCACTGTTATCAATCTAACTCATATTATTAACCATATTATGCAAATTTGATCGATAGAACGACAACCACTATACTTATTACTCTAAATTATTATCAACCTAACTCATATTATTAGCCATATTATGCTTATATGATCGATAGAACGAGAATTACTATACTCACTTCTCTTAGTATTATCAATCTAACTCATATTATTAGCCATATTATGCTTAAATGATCGATAGAACGACAATTACTATACTTATTACTCTTATTATTATCAATCTAACTCATATTATTAACCATATTATGCTAATATGACCGATAGAACTACAATTACTATACTCATTACTCTTATTATTATCAATCCAACTCATGTTATTACCCATATTATGCTTATATGATCGATAGAACGACAATCACTATACTTATTACTCTTATTATTATCAACCTAACTCATATTATTAGCCATATTATGCTTATATTATCGATAGAACGACAATTACTATACTTATTACTGTTATTATTATCAATCTAACGCATATTATTAGCCATATTATGCTTATATGATCGACAGAACGACAATTACTATACTTATTACACTCACTGTTATCAATCAAACTCATATTATTAACCATATTATGCAAATTTGATCGATAGAACGACAATCACTCTACTTATTACTCTTATTATTATCAACCTAACTCATATTATTAACCATATTATGCTAATATGATCGATAGAACTACAATTACTATACTCATTACTCTTATTATTATCAATCCAACTCATGTTATTACCCATATTATGCTTATATGATCGATAGAACGACAATCACTATAGTTATTACTCTTATTATTATCAACCTAACTCATATTATTAGCCATATTATGCTTATATTATCGATAGAACGACAATTACTATACTTATTACTGTTATTATTATCATTCTAACGCATATTATTAGCCATATTATGCTTATATGATCGACAGAACGACAATTACTATACTTATTACACTCACTGTTATCAATCAAACTCATATTATTAACCATATTATGCAAATTTGATCGATAGAACGACAATCACTCTACTTATTACTCTTATTATTATCAACCTAACTCATATTATTAGCCATATTATGCTTATATGATCGATAGAACGACAATCACTATACTTATCACTCTTATTACTATCAACCTAACTCATATTATTAGCCATATTATGCTTATATTATCGATATAACGACAATCACTATACTTATTATTCTTATTATTATCAACCTAACTCATATTATTAGCCATATTATGCTTATATTATCGATATAACGACAATTACTATACTTATTACTCTTATTATTATCAATCTAACTCATATTATTAGTCATATTATGCTTATATGATCGATAGAACGACAATTACTATACTTATTACTCTTATTATTATCAATCTAACTCATATTATTAGCCATATTATGCTTATATGATCGATAGAACGAGAATTACTATACTCACTACTCTTAGTATTATCAATCTAACTCATATTATTAGCCATATTATGCTTATATTATCGATAGAACGACAATTACTATACTTATTACTGTTATTATTATCAATCTAACTCATATTATTAGCCATATTATGCTTAAATGATCGATAGAACGACAATTACTATACTTATTACACTCACTGTTATCAATGTAACTCATATTATTAACCATATTATGCAAATTTGATCGATACAACGACAATCACTATACTTATTACTCTTATTATTATCAACCTAACTCATATTATTAGCCATATTATGCTTATATTATCGATAGAACGACAATTACTATACTTATTACTGTTATTATTATCAATCTAACGCATATTATTAGCCATATTATGCTTATATGATCGACAGAACGACAATTACTATACTTATTACACTCACTGTTATCAATCAAACTCATATTATTAACCATATTATGCAAATTTGATCGATAGAACGACAATCACTCTACTTATTACTCTTATTATTATCAACCTAACTCATATTATTAGCCATATTATGCTTATATGATCGATAGAACGACAATCACTATACTTATTACTCTTATTATTATCAACCTCACTCATATTATTAGCCATATTATGCTTATATGATCGATAGAACGACAATTACTATACTCACTACTCTTATTATTATCAATCTAACACATATTATTAGCCATATTATGCTTATATGATCGATAGAACGACAATTACTGTACTTATTACTCTTATTATTATCAATCTAACTCATATTATTAGCCATATTATCCTTATATGATCGATAGAACGACAATTACTATACTTATTACTCTTATTATTGTCAATCTAACTCATATTATTAGCCATAATATGCTTATATGATCGATAGAACGAGAATTACTATACTCACTACTCTTAGTATTATCAATCTAACTCATATTATTAGCCATATTATGCTTATATTATCTATAGAACGACAAATACTATACTTATTACTCTTATTATTATCAATCTAACTCATATTATTAACCATATTATGCTAATATGATCGATAGAACTACAATTACTATACTCATTACTCTTATTATTATCAATCTAACTCATATTATTAGCCATATTATGCTTATATGATCGATAGAACGACAATTACTATACTCACTACTCTTATTATTATCAATCTAACCCATATTATTAGCCATATTATGCTTATATGATCGATAGAACGACAATTACTGTACTTATTACTCTTATCATTATCGATCTAACTCATATTATTAGCCATATTATGCTTATATGATCGATAGAACGACAATTACTATACTTATTACTCTTATTATCATCAATCTAACTCATATTATTAGCCATATTATGCTTATATGATCGATAGAACGACAAATACTATAGTTATTACTCTTATTATTATCAATCTAACTCATATTATTAACCATATTATGCTAATATGACCGATAGAACTACAATTACTATACTCATTACTCTTATTATTATCAATCCAACTCATGTTATTACCCATATTATGCTTATATGATCGATAGAACGACAATCACTATACTTATTACTCTTATTATTATCAACCTAACTCATATTATTAGCCATATTATGCTTATATTATCGATAGAACGACAATTACTATACTTATTACTGTTATTATTATCAATCTAACGCACATTATTAGCCATATTATGCTTATATGATCGACAGAACGACAATTACTATACTTATTACACTCACTGTTATCAATCAAACTCATATTATTAACCATATTATGCAAATTTGATCGATAGAACGACAATCACTCTACTTATTACTCTTATTATTATCAACCTAACTCATATTATTAGCCATATTATGCTTATATGATCGATAGAACGACAATCACTATACTTATTACTCTTATTATTATCAACCTAACTCATATTATTAGCCATATTATGCTTATATTATCGATATAACGACAATTACTATACTTATTACTGTTATCATTATCAATCTAACTCATATTATTAGCCATATTATGCTTATATGATCTATAGAACGACAAATACTATACTTATTACTCTTATTATTATCAATCTAACTCATATTATTAACCATATTATGCTAATATGATCGATAGAACTACAATTACTATACTCATTACTCTTATTGTTATCAATCTAACTCATATTATTAGCCATATTATGCTTATATGATCGATAGAACGAGAATTACTATACTCACTACTCTTAGTATTATCAATCTAACTCATATTATTAGCCATATTATGCTTATATTATCTATAGAACGACAAATACTATACTTATTACTCTTATTATTATCAATCTAACTCATATTATTAACCATATTATGCTAATATGATCGATAGAACTACAATTACTATACTCATTACTCTTATTATTATCAATCTAACTCATATTATTAGCCATATTATGCTTATATTATCTATAGAACGACAAATACTATACTTATTACTCTTATTATTATCAATCTAACTCATATTATTAACCATATTATGCTAATATGATCGATAGAACTACAATTACTATACTCATTACTCTTATTATTATCAATCTAACTCATATTATTAGCCATATTATGCTTATATTATCTATAGAACGACAAATACTATACTTATTACTCTTATTATTATCAATCTAACGCATATTATTAGCCATATTATGCTTATATGATCGACAGAACGACAATTACTATACTTATTACACTCACTGTTATCAATCAAACTCATATTATTAACCATATTATGCAAATTTGATCGATAGAACGACAATCACTCTACTCACTACTCTTATTATTATCAATCTAACTCATATTATTAGCCATATTATGCTTATATGATCGATAGAACGACAATTACTATACTTATTACTCTTATTATTATCAATCTAACTCATATTATTAGCCATATTATGCTTATATGATCGATAGAACGAGAATTACTATACTCACTACTCTTAGTATTATCAATCTAAGTCATATTATTAGCCATATTATGCTTATATGATCGATAGAACGACAATTACTATACTTATTACTCTTATTATTATAAATCTAACTCATATTATTAGCCATATTATGCTTATATGATCGATAGAACGACAATTACTATACTTATTACTCTTATTATTATGAATCTAACTCATATTATTAACCATATTATGCAGATATGATCGATAGAACTACAATTACTATACTCATTACTCTTATTATTATTAATCTAACTGATATTATTAGCCATATTTTGCTTATATGATCGATAGAACGACAATTACTATACTTATTACTCTTATTATTATCAAACTAACTCATATTATTAGCCATATTATGCTTATATGATCGATAGAACGAGAATTACTATACTCACTTCTCTTAGTATTATCAATCTAACTCATATTATTAGCCATATTATGCTTAAATGATCGATAGAACGACAATTACTATACTTATTACTGTTATTATTATCAATCTAACGCATATTATTAGCCATATTATGCTTATATGATCGACAGAACGACAATTACTATACTTATTACACTCACTGTTATCAATCAAACTCATATTATTAACCATATTATGCAAATTTGATTGATAGAACGACAATCACTCTACTTATTACTCTTATTATTATCAACCTAACTCATATTATTAGCCATATTATGCTTATATGATCGATAGAACGACAATCACTATACTTATTACTCTTATTATTATCAACCTCACTCATATTATTAGCCATATTATGCTTATATGATCGATAGAACGACAATTACTATACTCACTACTCTTATTATTATCAATCTAACACATATTATTAGCCATATTATGCTTATATGATCGATAGAACGACAATTACTGTACTTATTACTCTTATCATTATCGATCTAACTCATATTATTAGCCATATTATGCTTATATGATCGATAGAACGACAATTACTATACTTATTACTCTTATTATTATCAATCTAACTCATATTATTAGCCATATTATGCTTATATGATCGATAGAACGACAAATACTATACTTATTACTCTTATTATTATCAATCTAACTCATATTATTAACCATATTATGCTAATATGATCGATAGAAGTACAATTACTATACTCATTACTCTTATTATTATCAATCCAACTCATGTTATTACCCATATTATGCTTATATGATCGATAGAACGACAATCACTATAGTTATTAGTCTTATTATTATCAACCTAACTCATATTATTAGCCATATTATGCTTATATTATCGATAGAACGACAATTACTGTACTTATTACTGTTATTATTATCAATCTAACGCATATTATTAGCCATATTATGCTTATATGATCGACAGAACGACAATTACTATACTTATGACACTCACTGTTATCAATCAAACTCATATTATTAACCATATTATGCAAATTTGATCGATAGAACGACAATCACTCTACTTATTACTCTTATTATTATCAACCTAACTCATATTATTAGCCATATTATGCTTATATGATCGATAGAACGACAATCACTATACTTATTACTCTTATTACTATCAACCTAACTCATATTATTAGCCATATTATGCTTATATTATCGATATAACGACAATCACTATACTTATTATTCTTATTATTATCAACCTAACTCATATTATTAGCCATATTATGCTTATATTATCGATATAACGACAATTACTATACTTATTACTCTTATTATTATCAATCTAACTGATATTATTAGTCATATTATGCTTATATGATCGATAGAACGACAATTACTATACTTATTACTCTTATTATTATCAATCTAACTCATATTATTAGCCATATTATGCTTATATGATCGATAGAACGAGAATTACTATACTCACTACTCTTAGTATTATCAATCTAACTCATATTATTAGCCATATTATGCTTATATTATCGATAGAACGACAATTACTATACTTATTACTGTTATTATTATCAATCTAACTCATATTATTAGCCATATTATGCTTAAATGATCGATAGAACGACAATTACTATACTCACTACTCTTATTATTATCAATCTAACTCATATTATTAGTCATATTATGCTTATATGATCGATAGAACGACAATTACTATACTTATTACTCTTATTATTATCAATCTAACTCATATTATTAGCCATATTATGCTTATATGATCGATAGAACGAGAATTACTATACTCACTACTCTTAGTATTATCAATCTAACTCATATTATTAGCCATATTATGCTTATATTATCGATAGAACGACAATTACTATACTTATTACTGTTATTATTATCAATCTAACTCATATTATTAGCCATATTATGCTTAAATGATCGATAGAACGACAATTACTATACTTATTACACTCACTGTTATCAATGTAACTCATATTATTAACCATATTATGCAAATTTGATCGATAGAACGACAATCACTATACTTATTACTCTTATTATTATCAACCTAACTCATATTATTAGCCATATTATGCTTATATTATCGATAGAACGACAATTACTATACTTATTACTGTTATTATTATCAATCTAACGCATATTATTAGCCATATTATGCTTATATGATCGACAGAACGACAATTACTATACTTATTACACTCACTGTTATCAATCAAACTCATATTATTAACCATATTATGCAAATTTGATCGATAGAACGACAATCACTCTACTTATTACTCTTATTATTATCAACCTAACTCATATTATTAGCCATATTATGCTTATATGATCGATAGAACGACAATCACTATACTTATTACTCTTATTATTATCAACCTCACTCATATTATTAGCCATATTATGCTTATATGATCGATAGAACGACAATTACTATACTCACTACTCTTATTATTATCAATCTAACACATATTATTAGCCATATTATGCTTATATGATCGATAGAACGACCATTACTGTACTTATTACTCTTATTATTATCAATCTAACTCATATTATTAGCCATATTATCCTTATATGATCGATAGAACGACAATTACTATACTTATTACTCTTATTATTGTCAATCTAACTCATATTATTAGCCATAATATGCTTATATGATCGATAGAACGAGAATTACTATACTCACTACTCTTAGTATTATCAATCTAACTCATATTATTAGCCATATTATGCTTATATTATCTATAGAACGACAAATACTATACTTATTACTCTTATTATTATCAATCTAACTCATATTATTAACCATATTATGCTAATATGATCGATAGAACTACAATTACTATACTCATTACTCTTATTATTATCAATCTAACTCATATTATTAGCCATATTATGCTTATATGATCGATAGAACGACAATTACTATACTCACTACTCTTATTATTATCAATCTAACCCATATTATTAGCCATATTATGCTTATATGATCGATAGAACGACAATTACTGTACTTATTACTCTTATCATTATCGATCTAACTCATATTATTAGCCATATTATGCTTATATGATCGATAGAACGACAATTACTATACTTATTACTCTTATTATCATCAATCTAACTCATATTATTAGCCATATTATGCTTATATGATCGATAGAACGACAAATACTATAGTTATTACTCTTATTATTATCAATCTAACTCATATTATTAACCATATTATGCTAATATGACCGATAGAACTACAATTACTATACTCATTACTCTTATTATTATCAATCCAACTCATGTTATTACCCATATTATGCTTATATGATCGATAGAACGACAATCACTATACTTATTACTCTTATTATTATCAACCTAACTCATATTATTAGCCATATTATGCTTATATTATCGATAGAACGACAATTACTATACTTATTACTGTTATTATTATCAATCTAACGCACATTATTAGCCATATTATGCTTATATGATCGACAGAACGACAATTACTATACTTATTACACTCACTGTTATCAATCAAACTCATATTATTAACCATATTATGCAAATTTGATCGATAGAACGACAATCACTCTACTTATTACTCTTATTATTATCAACCTAACTCATATTATTAGCCATATTATGCTTATATGATCGATAGAACGACAATCACTATACTTATTACTCTTATTATTATCAACCTAACTCATATTATTAGCCATATTATGCTTATATTATCGATATAACGACAATTACTATACTTATTACTGTTATCATTATCAATCTAACTCATATTATTAGCCATATTATGCTTATATGATCTATAGAACGACAAATACTATACTTATTACTCTTATTATTATCAATCTAACTCATATTATTAACCATATTATGCTAATATGATCGATAGAACTACAATTACTATACTCATTACTCTTATTATTATCAATCTAACTCATATTATTAGCCATATTATGCTTATATGATCGATAGAACGAGAATTACTATACTCACTACTCTTAGTATTATCAATCTAACTCATATTATTAGCCATATTATGCTTATATTATCTATAGAACGACAAATACTATACTTATTACTCTTATTATTATCAATCTAACTCATATTATTAACCATATTATGCTAATATGATCGATAGAACTACAATTACTATACTCATTACTCTTATTATTATCAATCTAACTCATATTATTAGCCATATTATGCTTATATTATCTATAGAACGACAAATACTATACTTATTACTCTTATTATTATCAATCTAACTCATATTATTAACCATATTATGCTAATATGATCGATAGAACTACAATTACTATACTCATTACTCTTATTATTATCAATCTAACTCATATTATTAGCCATATTATGCTTATATTATCTATAGAACGACAAATACTATACTTATTACTCTTATTATTATCAATCTAACGCATATTATTAGCCATATTATGCTTATATGATCGACAGAACGACAATTACTATACTTATTACACTCACTGTTATCAATCAAACTCATATTATTAACCATATTATGCAAATTTGATCGATAGAACGACAATCACTCTACTCACTACTCTTATTATTATCAATCTAACTCATATTATTAGCCATATTATGCTTATATGATCGATAGAACGACAATTACTATACTTATTACTCTTATTATTATCAATCTAACTCATATTATTAGCCATATTATGCTTATATGATCGATAGAACGAGAATTACTATACTCACTACTCTTAGTATTATCAATCTAAGTCATATTATTAGCCATATTATGCTTATATGATCGATAGAACGACAATTACTATACTTATTACTCTTATTATTATAAATCTAACTCATATTATTAGCCATATTATGCTTATATGATCGATAGAACGACAATTACTATACTTATTACTCTTATTATTATGAATCTAACTCATATTATTAACCATATTATGCAGATATGATCGATAGAACTACAATTACTATACTCATTACTCTTATTATTATTAATCTAACTGATATTATTAGCCATATTTTGCTTATATGATCGATAGAACGACAATTACTATACTTATTACTCTTATTATTATCAAACTAACTCATATTATTAGCCATATTATGCTTATATGATCGATAGAACGAGAATTACTATACTCACTTCTCTTAGTATTATCAATCTAACTCATATTATTAGCCATATTATGCTTAAATGATCGATAGAACGACAATTACTATACTTATTACTGTTATTATTATCAATCTAACGCATATTATTAGCCATATTATGCTTATATGATCGACAGAACGACAATTACTATACTTATTACACTCACTGTTATCAATCAAACTCATATTATTAACCATATTATGCAAATTTGATTGATAGAACGACAATCACTCTACTTATTACTCTTATTATTATCAACCTAACTCATATTATTAGCCATATTATGCTTATATGATCGATAGAACGACAATCACTATACTTATTACTCTTATTATTATCAACCTCACTCATATTATTAGCCATATTATGCTTATATGATCGATAGAACGACAATTACTATACTCACTACTCTTATTATTATCAATCTAACACATATTATTAGCCATATTATGCTTATATGATCGATAGAACGACAATTACTGTACTTATTACTCTTATCATTATCGATCTAACTCATATTATTAGCCATATTATGCTTATATGATCGATAGAACGACAATTACTATACTTATTACTCTTATTATTATCAATCTAACTCATATTATTAGCCATATTATGCTTATATGATCGATAGAACGACAAATACTATACTTATTACTCTTATTATTATCAATCTAACTCATATTATTAACCATATTATGCTAATATGATCGATAGAAGTACAATTACTATACTCATTACTCTTATTATTATCAATCCAACTCATGTTATTACCCATATTATGCTTATATGATCGATAGAACGACAATCACTATAGTTATTAGTCTTATTATTATCAACCTAACTCATATTATTAGCCATATTATGCTTATATTATCGATAGAACGACAATTACTGTACTTATTACTGTTATTATTATCAATCTAACGCATATTATTAGCCATATTATGCTTATATGATCGACAGAACGACAATTACTATACTTATGACACTCACTGTTATCAATCAAACTCATATTATTAACCATATTATGCAAATTTGATCGATAGAACGACAATCACTCTACTTATTACTCTTATTATTATCAACCTAACTCATATTATTAGCCATATTATGCTTATATGATCGATAGAACGACAATCACTATACTTATTACTCTTATTACTATCAACCTAACTCATATTATTAGCCATATTATGCTTATATTATCGATATAACGACAATCACTATACTTATTATTCTTATTATTATCAACCTAACTCATATTATTAGCCATATTATGCTTATATTATCGATATAACGACAATTACTATACTTATTACTCTTATTATTATCAATCTAACTGATATTATTAGTCATATTATGCTTATATGATCGATAGAACGACAATTACTATACTTATTACTCTTATTATTATCAATCTAACTCATATTATTAGCCATATTATGCTTATATGATCGATAGAACGAGAATTACTATACTCACTACTCTTAGTATTATCAATCTAACTCATATTATTAGCCATATTATGCTTATATTATCGATAGAACGACAATTACTATACTTATTACTGTTATTATTATCAATCTAACTCATATTATTAGCCATATTATGCTTAAATGATCGATAGAACGACAATTACTATACTTATTACACTCACTGTTATCAATGTAACTCATATTATTAACCATATTATGCAAATTTGATCGATAGAACGACAATCACTATACTTATTACTCTTATTATTATCAACCTAACTCATATTATTAGCCATATTATGCTTAAATGATCGATAGAACGACAATTACTATACTTATTACACTCACTGTTATCAATCTAACTCATATTATTAACCATATTATGCAAATTTGATCGATAGAACGACAATCACTATACTTATTACTCTAAATTATTATCAACCTAACTCATATTATTAGCCATATTATGCGTATATGATCGATAGAATGACAATTACTATACTCACTACTCTTATTATTATCAATCTAACTCATATTATTAGCCATATTATGCTTATATGATCGATAGAACGAGAATTACTCTACTAACTCATATTATTAGCCATATTATGCTTATATGATCGATAGAACGACAATTACTATACTTATTACTGTTATTATTATCAACCTAACTCATATAATTAGCCATATTATGCTTATATGATCGACAGAACGCCAATTACTGTACTTATTACTCTTATTATTATCAACCTAACTCATATTATTAGCCATATTATGCTTATATGATCGATAGAACGATAATTTCTATACTTATTACACTTATTATTATCAATCTAACTCATATTATTAGCCATATTATGCTTATATGATCGATAGAACGAGAATTACTATACTAACTCATATTATTAGCCATATTATGCTTATATGATCGATAGAACGACAATTACTATACTTATTACTCTTACTATTATCAACCTAACTCATATTATTAGCCATATTATGCTTAACTGATCGATAGAACGACAATTACTATACGTATTACTCTTATTATTATCAATCTAACTGATATTATTAGCCATATTATGCTTACATGATCGACAGAACGACAATTACTATACTTATTACACTCACTGTTATCAATCTAACTCATATTATTAACCATATTATGCAAATTTGATCGATAGAACAACAATCACTATACTTATTACTCTTATTATTATCAACCTAACTCATATTATTAGCCATATTATGCTTATATGATCGATAGAGCGACAATCACTATACTTATTACTCTTATTATTATCAACCTAACTCATATTATTAGCCATATTATGCTTATATTATCGATATAACGACAATTACTATACTTATTACTGTTATTATTATCAATCTAACTCATATTATTAGCCATATTATGCTTATATGAACGACAGAACGACAATTACTGTACTAATTACTCCTATTATTATCAATCTAACTCATATTATTAGCCATATTATGCTTATATGATCGATAGAACGACAATTACTATACTTATTACTCTTACTATTATCAACCTAACTCATATTATTAGCCATATTATGCTTAACTGATCGATAGAACGACAATTACTATACGTATTACTCTTATTATTATCAATCTAACTGATATTATTAGCCATATTATGCTTACATGATCGACAGAACGACAATTACTATACTTATTACACTCACTGTTATCAATCTAACTCATATTATTAACCATATTATGCAAATTTGATCGATAGAACAACAATCACTATACTTATTACTCTTATTATTATCAACCTAACTCATATTATTAGCCATATTATGCTTATATGATCGATAGAGCGACAATCACTATACTTATTACTCTTATTATTATCAACCTAACTCATATTATTAGCCATATTATGCTTATATTATCGATATAACGACAATTACTATACTTATTACTGTTATTATTATCAATCTAACTCATATTATTAGCCATATTATGCTTATATGAACGACAGAACGACAATTACTGTACTAATTACTCTTATTATTATCAATCTAACTCATATTATTAGCCATATTATGCTTATATGATCGATAGAACGACAATTACTATACTTAGTACTCTTATTATTATCAATCTAACTCATATTATTGGCCATATTATGCTTATATGATCGATAGAACGAGAATTACTATACTCACTTCTCTTAGTATTATCAATCTAACTCATATTATTAGCCATATTATGCTTAAATGATCGATAGAACGACAATTACTATACTTATTACTCTTATTATTATCAATCTAACTCATATTATTAGCCATATTATGCTTATATGATCGATAGAACGAGAATTACTATACTCACTACTCTTAGTATTATCAATCTAACTCATATTATTAGCCATATTATGCTTATATGATCGAAAGAACGACAATTACTATACTTATTACTCTTATTATTATCAATCTAACTCATATTATTAGCCATATTATGCTTATATGATCGATAGAACGAGAATTACTATACTCACTACACTTAGTATTATCAATCTAACTCATATTATTAACCATATTATGCTAATATGATCGATAGAACTACAATTACTATACTCATTACTCTTATTATTACCAATCCAACTCATATTATTAGCCATATTATGCTTAAATGATCGATAGAACGACAATTACTATACTTATTACTCTTATTATTATCAATCTAACTCATATTATTAGCCATATTATGCTTAAATGATCGATAGAACGACAATTATTATACTTATTACACTCACTGTTATCAATCTAACTCATATTATTAACCATATTATGCAAATTTGATCGATAGAACGACAATCACTATACTCATTACTCTTATTATTATCAACCTAACTCATATTATTAGCCATATTATGCTTAAATGATCGATAGAACAACAATTACTATACTTATTACTCTTATTATTATAAATCTAACTCATATTATTAGCCATATTATGCTTATATGATCGATAGAACGACAATTACTATACTTATTACTCTTATTATTATGAATCTAACTCATATTATTAACCATATTATGCAGATATGATCGATAGAACTACAATTACTATACTTATTACTCTTATTATTATTAATCTAACTGATATTATTAGCCATATTATGCTTATATGATCGATCGAACGACAATTACTATACTTATTACTCTTATTATCATCAATCTAACTCATATTATTAGCCATATTAAGCTTATATGATCGATAGAACGACAAATACTATACTTATTACTCTTATTATTATCAATCTAACTCATATTATTAACCATATTATGCTAATATGATCGATAGAACTACAATTACTATACTCATTACTCTTATTATTATCAATCCAACTCATGTTATTACCCATATTATGCTTATATGATCGATAGAACGACAATCACTATAGTTATTACTCTTATTATTATCAACCTAACTCATATTATTAGCCATATTATGCTTATATTATCGATAGAACGACAATTACTATACTTATTACTGTTATTATTATCATTCTAACGCATATTATTAGCCATATTATGCTTATATGATCGACAGAACGACAATTACTATACTTATTACACTCACTGTTATCAATCAAACTCATATTATTAACCATATTATGCAAATTTGATCGATAGAACGACAATCACTCTACTTATTACTCTTATTATTATCAACCTAACTCATATTATTAGCCATATTATGCTTATATGATCGATAGAACGACAATCACTATACTTATCACTCTTATTACTATCAACCTAACTCATATTATTAGCCATATTATGCTTATATTATCGATATAACGACAATCACTATACTTATTATTCTTATTATTATCAACCTAACTCATATTATTAGCCATATTATGCTTATATTATCGATATAACGACAATTACTATACTTATTACTCTTATTATTATCAATCTAACTCATATTATTAGTCATATTATGCTTATATGATCGATAGAACGACAATTACTATACTTATTACTCTTATTATTATCAATCTAACTCATATTATTAGCCATATTATGCTTATATGATCGATAGAACGAGAATTACTATACTCACTACTCTTAGTATTATCAATCTAACTCATATTATTAGCCATATTATGCTTATATTATCGATAGAACGACAATTACTATACTTATTACTGTTATTATTATCAATCTAACTCATATTATTAGCCATATTATGCTTAAATGATCGATAGAACGACAATTACTATACTTATTACACTCACTGTTATCAATGTAACTCATATTATTAACCATATTATGCAAATTTGATCGATAGAACGACAATCACTATACTTATTACTCTTATTATTATCAACCTAACTCATATTATTAGCCATATTATGCTTAAATGATCGATAGAACGACAATTACTATACTTATTACACTCACTGTTATCAATCTAACTCATATTATTAACCATATTATGCAAATTTGATCGATAGAACGACAACCACTATACTTATTACTCTAAATTATTATCAACCTAACTCATATTATTAGCCATATTATGCTTATATGATCGATAGAACGAGAATTACTATACTCACTTCTCTTAGTATTATCAATCTAACTCATATTATTAGCCATATTATGCTTAAATGATCGATAGAACGACAATTACTATACTTATTACTCTTATTATTATCAATCTAACTCATATTATTAACCATATTATGCTAATATGACCGATAGAACTACAATTACTATACTCATTACTCTTATTATTATCAATCCAACTCATGTTATTACCCATATTATGCTTATATGATCGATAGAACGACAATCACTATACTTATTACTCTTATTATTATCAACCTAACTCATATTATTAGCCATATTATGCTTATATTATCGATAGAACGACAATTACTATACTTATTACTGTTATTATTATCAATCTAACGCATATTATTAGCCATATTATGCTTATATGATCGACAGAACGACAATTACTATACTTATTACACTCACTGTTATCAATCAAACTCATATTATTAACCATATTATGCAAATTTGATCGATAGAACGACAATCACTCTACTTATTACTCTTATTATTATCAACCTAACTCATATTATTAACCATATTATGCTAATATGATCGATAGAACTACAATTACTATACTCATTACTCTTATTATTATCAATCCAACTCATGTTATTACCCATATTATGCTTATATGATCGATAGAACGACAATCACTATAGTTATTACTCTTATTATTATCAACCTAACTCATATTATTAGCCATATTATGCTTATATTATCGATAGAACGACAATTACTATACTTATTACTGTTATTATTATCATTCTAACGCATATTATTAGCCATATTATGCTTATATGATCGACAGAACGACAATTACTATACTTATTACACTCACTGTTATCAATCAAACTCATATTATTAACCATATTATGCAAATTTGATCGATAGAACGACAATCACTCTACTTATTACTCTTATTATTATCAACCTAACTCATATTATTAGCCATATTATGCTTATATGATCGATAGAACGACAATCACTATACTTATCACTCTTATTACTATCAACCTAACTCATATTATTAGCCATATTATGCTTATATTATCGATATAACGACAATCACTATACTTATTATTCTTATTATTATCAACCTAACTCATATTATTAGCCATATTATGCTTATATTATCGATATAACGACAATTACTATACTTATTACTCTTATTATTATCAATCTAACTCATATTATTAGTCATATTATGCTTATATGATCGATAGAACGACAATTACTATACTTATTACTCTTATTATTATCAATCTAACTCATATTATTAGCCATATTATGCTTATATGATCGATAGAACGAGAATTACTATACTCACTACTCTTAGTATTATCAATCTAACTCATATTATTAGCCATATTATGCTTATATTATCGATAGAACGACAATTACTATACTTATTACTGTTATTATTATCAATCTAACTCATATTATTAGCCATATTATGCTTAAATGATCGATAGAACGACAATTACTATACTTATTACACTCACTGTTATCAATGTAACTCATATTATTAACCATATTATGCAAATTTGATCGATAGAACGACAATCACTATACTTATTACTCTTATTATTATCAACCTAACTCATATTATTAGCCATATTATGCTTAAATGATCGATAGAACGACAATTACTATACTTATTACACTCACTGTTATCAATCTAACTCATATTATTAACCATATTATGCAAATTTGATCGATAGAACGACAATCACTCTACTTATTACTCTTATTATTATCAACCTAACTCATATTATTAGCCATATTATGCTTATATGATCGATAGAACGACAATCACTATACTTATTACTCTTATTATTATCAACCTAACTCATATTATTAGCCATATTATGCTTATATTATCGATATAACGACAATTACTATACTTATTACTGTTATCATTATCAATCTAACTCATATTATTAGCCATATTATGCTTATATGATCTATAGAACGACAAATACTATACTTATTACTCTTATTATTATCAATCTAACTCATATTATTAACCATATTATGCTAATATGATCGATAGAACTACAATTACTATACTCATTACTCTTATTATTATCAATCTAACTCATATTATTAGCCATATTATGCTTATATGATCGATAGAACGAGAATTACTATACTCACTACTCTTAGTATTATCAATCTAACTCATATTATTAGCCATATTATGCTTATATTATCTATAGAACGACAAATACTATACTTATTACTCTTATTATTATCAATCTAACTCATATTATTAACCATATTATGCTAATATGATCGATAGAACTACAATTACTATACTCATTACTCTTATTATTATCAATCTAACTCATATTATTAGCCATATTATGCTTATATTATCTATAGAACGACAAATACTATACTTATTACTCTTATTATTATCAATCTAACTCATATTATTAACCATATTATGCTAATATGATCGATAGAACTACAATTACTATACTCATTACTCTTATTATTATCAATCTAACTCATATTATTAGCCATATTATGCTTATATTATCTATAGAACGACAAATACTATACTTATTACTCTTATTATTATCAATCTAACGCATATTATTAGCCATATTATGCTTATATGATCGACAGAACGACAATTACTATACTTATTACACTCACTGTTATCAATCAAACTCATATTATTAACCATATTATGCAAATTTGATCGATAGAACGACAATCACTCTACTCACTACTCTTATTATTATCAATCTAACTCATATTATTAGCCATATTATGCTTATATGATCGATAGAACGACAATTACTATACTTATTACTCTTATTATTATCAATCTAACTCATATTATTAGCCATATTATGCTTATATGATCGATAGAACGAGAATTACTATACTCACTACTCTTAGTATTATCAATCTAAGTCATATTATTAGCCATATTATGCTTATATGATCGATAGAACGACAATTACTATACTTATTACTCTTATTATTATAAATCTAACTCATATTATTAGCCATATTATGCTTATATGATCGATAGAACGACAATTACTATACTTATTACTCTTATTATTATGAATCTAACTCATATTATTAACCATATTATGCAGATATGATCGATAGAACTACAATTACTATACTCATTACTCTTATTATTATTAATCTAACTGATATTATTAGCCATATTTTGCTTATATGATCGATAGAACGACAATTACTATACTTATTACTCTTATTATTATCAAACTAACTCATATTATTAGCCATATTATGCTTATATGATCGATAGAACGAGAATTACTATACTCACTTCTCTTAGTATTATCAATCTAACTCATATTATTAGCCATATTATGCTTAAATGATCGATAGAACGACAATTACTATACTTATTACTGTTATTATTATCAATCTAACGCATATTATTAGCCATATTATGCTTATATGATCGACAGAACGACAATTACTATACTTATTACACTCACTGTTATCAATCAAACTCATATTATTAACCATATTATGCAAATTTGATTGATAGAACGACAATCACTCTACTTATTACTCTTATTATTATCAACCTAACTCATATTATTAGCCATATTATGCTTATATGATCGATAGAACGACAATCACTATACTTATTACTCTTATTATTATCAACCTCACTCATATTATTAGCCATATTATGCTTATATGATCGATAGAACGACAATTACTATACTTATTACTCTTATTATTATCAATCTAACTCATATTATTAGCCATATTATGCTTATATGATCGATAGAACGACAAATACTATACTTATTACTCTTATTATTATCAATCTAACTCATATTATTAACCATATTATGCTAATATGATCGATAGAAGTACAATTACTATACTCATTACTCTTATTATTATCAATCCAACTCATGTTATTACCCATATTATGCTTATATGATCGATAGAACGACAATCACTATAGTTATTAGTCTTATTATTATCAACCTAACTCATATTATTAGCCATATTATGCTTATATTATCGATAGAACGACAATTACTGTACTTATTACTGTTATTATTATCAATCTAACGCATATTATTAGCCATATTATGCTTATATGATCGACAGAACGACAATTACTATACTTATGACACTCACTGTTATCAATCAAACTCATATTATTAACCATATTATGCAAATTTGATCGATAGAACGACAATCACTCTACTTATTACTCTTATTATTATCAACCTAACTCATATTATTAGCCATATTATGCTTATATGATCGATAGAACGACAATCACTATACTTATTACTCTTATTACTATCAACCTAACTCATATTATTAGCCATATTATGCTTATATTATCGATATAACGACAATCACTATACTTATTATTCTTATTATTATCAACCTAACTCATATTATTAGCCATATTATGCTTATATTATCGATATAACGACAATTACTATACTTATTACTCTTATTATTATCAATCTAACTGATATTATTAGTCATATTATGCTTATATGATCGATAGAACGACAATTACTATACTTATTACTCTTATTATTATCAATCTAACTCATATTATTAGCCATATTATGCTTATATGATCGATAGAACGAGAATTACTATACTCACTACTCTTAGTATTATCAATCTAACTCATATTATTAGCCATATTATGCTTATATTATCGATAGAACGACAATTACTATACTTATTACTGTTATTATTATCAATCTAACTCATATTATTAGCCATATTATGCTTAAATGATCGATAGAACGACAATTACTATACTTATTACACTCACTGTTATCAATGTAACTCATATTATTAACCATATTATGCAAATTTGATCGATAGAACGACAATCACTATACTTATTAC
>NW_027474853.1:0-25454 GCF_050947335.1 Megachile rotundata | reverse complement strand
TATTACCCATATTATGCTTAAATGATCGATAGAACGACAATTACTATACTTATTACTCTTATTATTATCAATCTACCTCATATTATTAGCCATATTATGCTTATATGATCGATAGAACGACAAATACTATACTTACTACTCTTATTATTATCAATCTAACTCATATTATTAGCCATATTATGCTTAAATGATCGATAGAACGACAATTACTATACTTATTTCTCTTATTATTATCAATCTAACTCGCATTATTAGCCATATTATGCTTACATGATCGATAGAACGACAAATACTATACTTATTACTCTTATTATTATCAATCTAACTCATATTATTAGCCATATTATGCTTATATTATCGATAGAACGACAATTACTATACTTATTACTCTTATTATTATCAATCTAACTCGTATTATTAGCCATATTATGCTTATATGATCGATAGAACGACAAATACTATACTTATTACTCTTATTATTATCAATCTAACTCATATTATTAGCCATATTATGCTTATATTATCGATAGAACGACAATTACTATACTTATTACTGTTATTATTATCAATCTAACTCATATTATTAGCCATATTATGCTTATATGATCGATAGAATGAGAATTAATATACTCACTACTCTCAGTATTATCACTCTAACTCATATTATTAGCCATATTATGCTTATATGATCGAGAGAACGACAATTCCTGTAGTTATTACTCTTATTATTATCAATCTAACTCATATTATTAGCCATATTATGCTTACATGATCGATAGAACGACAATTACTATACTCACTACTCATAGTATTATCAATCTAACTCATACTGTTAGCCATATTATGCTTATATTATCGATAGAACGACAATTACTATACTTATTACTGTTATTATTATCAATCTAACTCATATTATTAGCCATATTATGCTTAAATGATCGATAGAACGACAATTACTATACTTATTACTCTTATTATTATCAATCTAACTCGTATTATTAGCCATATGATGCTTATATGATCGATAGAACGACAATTACTATACTCAGTACTCTTAGTATTATCAATCTAACTCATATTATTAGCCATATTATGCTTATATTATCGATAGAACGACAATTACTATACTTATTACTGTTATTATTATCAATCTGACTCATATTATTACCCATATTATGCTTAAATGATCGATAGAACGACAATTACTATACTTATTACTCTTATTATTATCAATCTACCTCATATTATTAGCCATATTATGCTTATATGATCGATAGAACGACAAATACTATACTTACTACTCTTATTATTATCAATCTAACTCATATTATTAGCCATATTATGCTTAAATGATCGATAGAACGACAATTACTATACTTATTTCTCTTATTATTATCAATCTAACTCGAATTATTAGCCATATTATGCTTACATGATCGATAGAACGACGAATACTCTACTTATTACTCTTATTATTATCAATCTAACTCATATTATTAGCCATATTATGCTTACATGATCGATAGAACGACAATTACTATACTCACTACTCTTAGTATTATCAATCTAACTCATACTGTTAGCCATATTATGCTTATATTATCGATAGAACGACAATTACTATACTTATTACTGTTATTATTATCAATCTAACTCATATTATTAGCCATATTATGCTTAAATGATCGATAGAACGACAATTACTATACTTATTACTCTTATTATTATCAATCTAACTCGTATTATTAGCCATATGATGCTTACATGATCGATAGAACGACAAATACTCTACTTATTACTCTTATTATTATCAATCTACTTCATATTATTAGCCATATTATGCTTATATGATCGATAGAACGACAAATACTATACTTATTACTCTTATTATTATCAATCTGACTCATATTATTACCCATATTATGCTTAAATGATCGATAGAACGACAATTACTATACTTATTACTCTTATTATTATCAATCTACCTCATATTATTAGCCATATTATGCTTATATGATCGATAGAACGACAAATACTATACTTACTACTCTTATTATTATCAATCTAACTCATATTATTAGCCATATTATGCTTATATTATCGATAGAACGACAATTACTATACTTATTACTCTTATTATTATCAATCTAACTCGTATTATTAGCCATATTATGCTTATATGATCGATAGAACGACAAATACTATACTTATTACTCTTATTATTATCAATCTAACTCATATTATTAGCCATATTATGATTATATTATCGATAGAACGACAATTACTATACTTATTACTGTTATTATTATCAATCTAACTCATATTATTAGCCATATTATGCTTATATGATCGATAGAATGAGAATTAATATACTCACTACTCTCAGTATTATCACTCTAACTCATATTATTAGCCATATTATGCTTATATGATCGAGAGAACGACAATTCCTGTAGTTATTACTCTTATTATTATCAATCTAACTCATATTATTAGCCATATTATGCTTAAATGATCGATAGAACGACAATTACTATACTTATTACGCTTATTATTATCAATCTAACTCATATTATTAGCCATATTATGCTTAAATGATCGATAGAACTACAATTACTATACCCATTACTCTTATTATTATCAATCTAACTCATATTATTAGCCATATTATGCTTATATGATCGATAGAACGACAATTACTATACTTATTACTCTTATTATTATGAATCTAACTCATATTATTAACCATATTATGCAGATATGATCGATAGAACTACAATTACTGTACCCATTACTCTTATTATTATCAATCTAACTCATATTATTAGCCATATTACGCTTATATGATCGATTGAATGAGAATTACTATACTCACTACTCTTATTATTATCACTCTACCTCATATTATTAGCCTTATTATGCTTATATGATCGATAGAACGACAATTACTATACTTATTACTGTTATTATTATCAATCTGACTCATATTATTACCCATATTATGCTTAAATGATCGATAGAACGACAATTACTATACTTATTACTCTTATTATTATCAATCTACCTCATATTATTAGCCATATTATGCTTATATGATCGATAGAACGACAAATACTATACTTACTACTCTTATTATTGTCAATCTAACTCATATTATTAGCCATATTATGATTAAATGATCGATAGAACGACAATTACCATACTTATTTCTCTTATTATTATCAATCTAACTCGCATTATTAGCCATATTATGCTTACATGATCGATAGAACGACAAATACTCTACTTATTACTCTTATTATTATCAATCTAACTCATATTATTAGCCATATTATGCTTACATGATCGATAGAACGACAATTACTATACACACTACTCTTAGTATTATCAATCTAACTCATATTGTTAGCCATATTATGCTTATATTATCGATAGAACGACAATTACTATACTTATTACTGTTATTATTATCAATCTAACTCATATTATTAGCCATATTATGCTTATATGATCGATAGAATGAGAATTACTATACTCAGTACTCTTAGTATTATCACTCTAACTCATATTATTAGCCATATTATGCTTATATTATCGATAGAACGACAATTACTATACTTATTAGTGTTATTATTATCAATCTAACTCATATTATTAGCCATATTATGCTTAAATGATCGATAGAACGACAATTACTATACTTATTACTCTTATTATTATCAATCTAACTCGTATTATTAGCCATATGATGCTTACATGATCGATAGAACGACAAATACTCTACTTATTACTCTTATTATTATCAATCTACCTCATATTATTAGCCATATTATGCTTATATGATCGATAGAACGACAAATACTATACTTACTACTCTTATTATTATCAATCTAACTCATATTATTAGCCATATTATGCTTAAATGATCGATAGAACGACAATTACTATACTTATTTCTCTTATTATTATCAATCTAACTCGCATTATTAGCCATATTATGCTTACATGATCGATAGAACGACAAATACTATACTTATTACTCTTATTATTATCAATCTAACTCATATTATTAGCCATATTATGCTTATATTATCGATAGAACGACAATTACTATACTTATTACTCTTATTATTATCAATCTACCTCATATTATTAGCCATATTATGCTTATATGATCGATAGAACGACAAATACTATACTTACTACTCTTATTATTATCAATCTAACTCATATTATTAGCCATATTATGCTTAAATGATCGATAGAACGACAATTACTATACTTATTTCTCTTATTATTATCAATCTAACTCGCATTATTAGCCATATTATGCTTACATGATCGATAGAACGACAAATACTCTACTTATTACTCTTATTATTATCAATCTAACTCATATTATTAGCCATATTATGCTTACATGATCGATAGAACGACAATTACTATACTCACTACTCTTAGTATTATCAATCTAACTCATATTGTTAGCCATATTATGCTTATATTATCGATAGAACGACAATTACTATACTTATTACTGTTATTATTATCAATCTAACTCATATTATTAGCCATATTATGCTTATATGATCGATAGAATGAGAATTACTATACTCAGTACTTTTAGTATTATAACTATAACTCATATTATTAGCCATATTATGCTTATATTATCGATAGAACGACAATTACTATACTTATTAGTGTTATTATTATCAATCTAACTCATATTATTAGCCATATTATGCTTAAATGATCTATAGAACGACAATTACTATACTTATTACTCTTATTATTATCAATCTAACTCGTATTATTAGCCATATTGTGCTTATATGATCGATAGAACGACAAATACTCTACTTATTACTCTTATTATTATCAATCTAACTCATATTATTAGCCATATTATGCTTACATGATCGATAGAACGACAATTACTATACTTATTTCTCTTATTATTATCAATCTAACTCGCATTATTAGCCATATTATGCTTACATGATCGATAGAACGACAAATACTCTACTTATTACTCTTATTATTATCAATCTAACTCATATTATTAGCCATATTATGCTTACATGATCGATAGAACGACAATTACTATACTCACTACTCTTAGTATTATCAATCTAACTCATATTGTTAGCCATATGATGCTTACATGATCGATAGAACGACAAATACTCTACTTATTACTCTTATTATTATCAATCTACCTCATATTATTAGCCATATTATGCTTATATGATCGATAGAACGACAAATACTATACTTACTACTCTTATTATTATCAATCTAACTCATATTATTAGCCATATTATGCTTATGTGATCGATAGAACGAGAATTACTATACTCACTACTCTTAGTATTATCAATCTAACTCATATTATTAGCCATATTATGCTTATATTATCGATAGAACGACAATTACTATACTTATTACTGTTATTATTATCAATTTAACTCATATTATTAGCCATATTATGCTTAAATGATCGATAGAACGACAATTACTATACTTATTACTCTTATTATTATCAATCTAACTCGTATTATTAGCCATATTATGCTTACATGATCGATACAACGACAAATACTCTACTTATTACTCTTATTATTATCAATCTAACTCATATTATTAGCCATATTATGCTTAAATGATCGATAGAACTACAATTACTATACCCATTACTCTTATTATTATCAATCTAACTCGCATTATTAGCCATATTATGCTTACATGATCGATAGAACGACAATTACTATACTTATTACTGTTATTATTATCAATCTAACTCATATTATTAGCCATATTATGCTTATATGATCGATAGAATGAGAATTAATATACTCACTACTCTCAGTATTATCACTCTAACTCATATTATTAGCCATATTATGCTTATATGATCGAGAGAACGACAATTCCTGTAGTTATTACTCTTATTATTATCAATCTAACTCATATTATTAGCCATATTATGCTTAAATGATCGATAGAACGACAATTACTATACTTATTACGCTTATTATTATCAATCTAACTCATATTATTAGCCATATTATGCTTAAATGATCGATAGAACTACAATTACTATACCCATTACTCTTATTATTATCAATCTAACTCATATTATTAGCCATATTATGCTTATATGATCGATAGAACGACAATTACTATACTTATTACTCTTATTATTATGAATCTAACTCATATTATTAACCATATTATGCAGATATGATCGATAGAACTACAATTACTATACCCATTACTCTTATTATTATCAATCTAACTCATATTATTAGCCATATTATGCTTATATGATCGATAGAATGAGAATTACTATACTCACTACGCTTAGTATTATCACTCTACCTCATATTATTAGCCTTATTATGCTTATATGATCGATAGAACGACAATTACTATACTTATTACTGTTATTATTATCAATCTGACTCATATTATTACCCATATTATGCTTAAATGATCGATAGAACGACAATTACTATACTTATTACTCTTATTATTATCAATCTACCTCATATTATTAGCCATATTATGCTTATATGATCGATAGAACGACAAATACTATACTTACTACTCTTATTATTATCAATCTAACTCATATTATTAGCCATATTATGCTTAAATGATCGATAGAACGACAATTACTATACTTATTTCTCTTATTATTATCAATCTAACTCGCATTATTAGCCATATTATGCTTACATGATCGATAGAACGACAAATACTATACTTATTACTCTTATTATTATCAATCTAACTCATATTATTAGCCATATTATGCTTATATTATCGATAGAACGACAATTACTATACTTATTACTCTTATTATTATCAATCTAACTCGTATTATTAGCCATATTATGCTTATATGATCGATAGAACGACAAATACTATACTTATTACTCTTATTATTATCAATCTAACTCATATTATTAGCCATATTATGCTTATATTATCGATAGAACGACAATTACTATACTTATTACTGTTATTATTATCAATCTAACTCATATTATTAGCCATATTATGCTTATATGATCGATAGAATGAGAATTAATATACTCACTACTCTCAGTATTATCACTCTAACTCATATTATTAGCCATATTATGCTTATATGATCGAGAGAACGACAATTCCTGTAGTTATTACTCTTATTATTATCAATCTAACTCATATTATTAGCCATATTATGCTTACATGATCGATAGAACGACAATTACTATACTCACTACTCATAGTATTATCAATCTAACTCATACTGTTAGCCATATTATGCTTATATTACCGATAGAACGACAATTACTATACTTATTACTGTTATTATTATCAATCTAACTCATATTATTAGCCATATTATGCTTAAATGATCGATAGAACGACAATTACTATACTTATTACTCTTATTATTATCAATCTAACTCGTATTATTAGCCATATGATGCTTATATGATCGATAGAACGACAATTACTATACTCAGTACTCTTAGTATTATCAATCTAACTCATATTATTAGCCATATTATGCTTATATTATCGATAGAACGACAATTACTATACTTATTACTGTTATTATTATCAATCTGACTCATATTATTACCCATATTATGCTTAAATGATCGATAGAACGACAATTACTATACTTATTACTCTTATTATTATCAATCTACCTCATATTATTAGCCATATTATGCTTATATGATCGATAGAACGACAAATACTATACTTACTACTCTTATTATTATCAATCTAACTCATATTATTAGCCATATTATGCTTAAATGATCGATAGAACGACAATTACTATACTTATTTCTCTTATTATTATCAATCTAACTCGAATTATTAGCCATATTATGCTTACATGATCGATAGAACGACGAATACTCTACTTATTACTCTTATTATTATCAATCTAACTCATATTATTAGCCATATTATGCTTACATGATCGATAGAACGACAATTACTATACTCACTACTCTTAGTATTATCAATCTAACTCATACTGTTAGCCATATTATGCTTATATTATCGATAGAACGACAATTACTATACTTATTACTGTTATTATTATCAATCTAACTCATATTATTAGCCATATTATGCTTAAATGATCGATAGAACGACAATTACTATACTTATTACTCTTATTATTATCAATCTAACTCGTATTATTAGCCATATGATGCTTACATGATCGATAGAACGACAAATACTCTACTTATTACTCTTATTATTATCAATCTACTTCATATTATTAGCCATATTATGCTTATATGATCGATAGAACGACAAATACTATACTTATTACTCTTATTATTATCAATCTAACTCATATTATTAGCCATATTATGCTTAAATGATCGATAGAACGACAATTACTGTACTTATTTCTCTTATTATTATCAATCTAACTCGCATTATTAGCCATATTATGCTTACATGATCGATAGAACGACAAATACTATACTTATTACTCTTATTATTATCAATCTAACTCATATTATTAGCCATATTATGCTTATATTATCGATAGAACGACAATTACTATACTTATTACTGTTATTATTATCAATCTGACTCATATTATTACCCATATTATGCTTAAATGATCGATAGAACGACAATTACTATACTTATTACTCTTATTATTATCAATCTACCTCATATTATTAGCCATATTATGCTTACATGATCGATAGAACGACAATTACTGTACTTATTTCTCTTATTATTATCAATCTAACTCGCATTATTAGCCATATTATGCTTACATGATCGATAGAACGACAAATACTATACTTATTACTCTTATTATTATCAATCTAACTCATATTATTAGCCATATTATGCTTTTATTATCGATAGAACGACAATTACTATACTTATTACTGTTATTATTATCAATCTGACTCATATTATTACCCATATTATGCTTAAATGATCGATAGAACGACAATTACTATACATATTACTCTTATTATTATCAATCTACCTCATATTATTAGCCATATTGTGCTTATATGATCGATAGAACGACAAATACTCTACTTATTACTCTTATTATTATCAATCTAACTCATATTATTAGCCATATTATGCTTACATGATCGATAGAACTACAATTACTATACTTATTTCTCTTATTATTATCAATCTAACTCGCATTATTAGCCATATTATGCTTACATGATCGATAGAACGACAAATACTCTACTTATTACTCTTATTATTATCAATCTAACTCATATTATTAGCCATATTATGCTTACATGATCGATAGAACGACAATTACTATACTCACTACTCTTAGTATTATCAATCTAACTCATATTGTTAGCCATATGATGCTTACATGATCGATAGAACGACAAATACTCTACTTATTACTCTTATTATTATCAATCTACCTCATATTATTAGCCATATTATGCTTATATGATCGATAGAACGACAAATACTATACTTACTACTCTTATTATTATCAATCTAACTCATATTATTAGCCATATTATGCTTATGTGATCGATAGAACGAGAATTACTATACTCACTACTCTTAGTATTATCAATCTAACTCATATTATTAGCCATATTATGCTTATATTATCGATAGAACGACAATTACTATACTTATTACTGTTATTATTATCAATTTAACTCATATTATTAGCCATATTATGCTTAAATGATCGATAGAACGACAATTACTATACTTATTACTCTTATTATTATCAATCTAACTCGTATTATTAGCCATATTATGCTTACATGATCGATACAACGACAAATACTCTACTTATTACTCTTATTATTATCAATCTAACTCATATTATTAGCCATATTATGCTTAAATGATCGATAGAACTACAATTACTATACCCATTACTCTTATTATTATCAATCTAACTCGCATTATTAGCCATATTATGCTTACATGATCGATAGAACGACAATTACTATACTTATTACTGTTATTATTATCAATCTAACTCATATTATTAGCCATATTATGCTTATATGATCGATAGAATGAGAATTAATATACTCACTACTCTCAGTATTATCACTCTAACTCATATTATTAGCCATATTATGCTTATATGATCGAGAGAACGACAATTCCTGTAGTTATTACTCTTATTATTATCAATCTAACTCATATTATTAGCCATATTATGCTTAAATGATCGATAGAACGACAATTACTATACTTATTACGCTTATTATTATCAATCTAACTCATATTATTAGCCATATTATGCTTAAATGATCGATAGAACTACAATTACTATACCCATTACTCTTATTATTATCAATCTAACTCATATTATTAGCCATATTATGCTTATATGATCGATAGAACGACAATTACTATACTTATTACTCTTATTATTATGAATCTAACTCATATTATTAACCATATTATGCAGATATGATCGATAGAACTACAATTACTATACCCATTACTCTTATTATTATCAATCTAACTCATATTATTAGCCATATTATGCTTATATGATCGATAGAATGAGAATTACTATACTCACTACGCTTAGTATTATCACTCTACCTCATATTATTAGCCTTATTATGCTTATATGATCGATAGAACGACAATTACTATACTTATTACTGTTATTATTATCAATCTGACTCATATTATTACCCATATTATGCTTAAATGATCGATAGAACGACAATTACTATACTTATTACTCTTATTATTATCAATCTACCTCATATTATTAGCCATATTATGCTTATATGATCGATAGAACGACAAATACTATACTTACTACTCTTATTATTATCAATCTAACTCATATTATTAGCCATATTATGCTTAAATGATCGATAGAACGACAATTACTATACTTATTTCTCTTATTATTATCAATCTAACTCGCATTATTAGCCATATTATGCTTACATGATCGATAGAACGACAAATACTATACTTATTACTCTTATTATTATCAATCTAACTCATATTATTAGCCATATTATGCTTATATTATCGATAGAACGACAATTACTATACTTATTACTCTTATTATTATCAATCTAACTCGTATTATTAGCCATATTATGCTTATATGATCGATAGAACGACAAATACTATACTTATTACTCTTATTATTATCAATCTAACTCATATTATTAGCCATATTATGCTTATATTATCGATAGAACGACAATTACTATACTTATTACTGTTATTATTATCAATCTAACTCATATTATTAGCCATATTATGCTTATATGATCGATAGAATGAGAATTAATATACTCACTACTCTCAGTATTATCACTCTAACTCATATTATTAGCCATATTATGCTTATATGATCGAGAGAACGACAATTCCTGTAGTTATTACTCTTATTATTATCAATCTAACTCATATTATTAGCCATATTATGCTTACATGATCGATAGAACGACAATTACTATACTCACTACTCATAGTATTATCAATCTAACTCATACTGTTAGCCATATTATGCTTATATTATCGATAGAACGACAATTACTATACTTATTACTGTTATTATTATCAATCTAACTCATATTATTAGCCATATTATGCTTAAATGATCGATAGAACGACAATTACTATACTTATTACTCTTATTATTATCAATCTAACTCGTATTATTAGCCATATGATGCTTATATGATCGATAGAACGACAATTACTATACTCAGTACTCTTAGTATTATCAATCTAACTCATATTATTAGCCATATTATGCTTATATTATCGATAGAACGACAATTACTATACTTATTACTGTTATTATTATCAATCTGACTCATATTATTACCCATATTATGCTTAAATGATCGATAGAACGACAATTACTATACTTATTACTCTTATTATTATCAATCTACCTCATATTATTAGCCATATTATGCTTATATGATCGATAGAACGACAAATACTATACTTACTACTCTTATTATTATCAATCTAACTCATATTATTAGCCATATTATGCTTAAATGATCGATAGAACGACAATTACTATACTTATTTCTCTTATTATTATCAATCTAACTCGAATTATTAGCCATATTATGCTTACATGATCGATAGAACGACGAATACTCTACTTATTACTCTTATTATTATCAATCTAACTCATATTATTAGCCATATTATGCTTACATGATCGATAGAACGACAATTACTATACTCACTACTCTTAGTATTATCAATCTAACTCATACTGTTAGCCATATTATGCTTATATTATCGATAGAACGACAATTACTATACTTATTACTGTTATTATTATCAATCTAACTCATATTATTAGCCATATTATGCTTAAATGATCGATAGAACGACAATTACTATACTTATTACTCTTATTATTATCAATCTAACTCGTATTATTAGCCATATGATGCTTACATGATCGATAGAACGACAAATACTCTACTTATTACTCTTATTATTATCAATCTACTTCATATTATTAGCCATATTATGCTTATATGATCGATAGAACGACAAATACTATACTTATTACTCTTATTATTATCAATCTAACTCATATTATTAGCCATATTATGCTTAAATGATCGATAGAACGACAATTACTGTACTTATTTCTCTTATTATTATCAATCTAACTCGCATTATTAGCCATATTATGCTTACATGATCGATAGAACGACAAATACTATACTTATTACTCTTATTATTATCAATCTAACTCATATTATTAGCCATATTATGCTTATATTATCGATAGAACGACAATTACTATACTTATTACTGTTATTATTATCAATCTGACTCATATTATTACCCATATTATGCTTAAATGATCGATAGAACGACAATTACTATACTTATTACTCTTATTATTATCAATCTACCTCATATTATTAGCCATATTATGCTTACATGATCGATAGAACGACAAATACTCTACTTATTACTCTTATTATTATCAATCTACCTCATATTATTAGCCATATTATGCTTATATGATCGATAGAACGACAAATACTATACTTACTACTCTTATTATTATCAATCTAACTCATATTATTAGCCATATTATGCTTATGTGATCGATAGAACGAGAATTACTATACTCACTACTCTTAGTATTATCAATCTAACTCATATTATTAGCCATATTATGCTTATATTATCGATAGAACGACAATTACTATACTTATTACTGTTATTATTATCAATTTAACTCATATTATTAGCCATATTATGCTTAAATGATCGATAGAACGACAATTACTATACTTATTACTCTTATTATTATCAATCTAACTCGTATTATTAGCCATATTATGCTTACATGATCGATACAACGACAAATACTCTACTTATTACTCTTATTATTATCAATCTAACTCATATTATTAGCCATATTATGCTTAAATGATCGATAGAACGACAATTACTATACTTATTTCTCTTATTATTATCAATCTAACTCGCATTATTAGCCATATTATGCTTACATGATCGATAGAACGACAAATACTCTACTTATTACTCTTATTATTATCAATCTAACTCATATTATTAGCCATATTATGCTTATATGATCGATAGAACGACAATTACTATACTCACTACTTTTAGTATTATCAATCTAACTCATATTGTTAGCCATATTATGCTTATATTATCGATAGAACGACAATTACTATACTTATTACTGTTATTATTATCAATCTAACTCATATTATTAGCCATATTATGCTTAAATGATCGATAGAACGACAATTACTATACTTATTACTCTTATTATTATCAATCTAACTCGTATTATTAGCCATATGATGCTTACATGATCGATAGAACGACAAATACTCTACTTATTACTCTTATTATTATCAATCTAACTCATATTATTAGCCATATTATGCTTAAATGATCGATAGAACGACAATTACTATACTTATTACTCTTATTATTATCAATCTAACTCATATTATTAGCCATATTATGCTTATATTATCGATAGAACGACAATTACTATACTTATTACTCTTATTATTATCAATCTAACTCGTATTATTAGCCATATTATGCTTATATGATCGATAGAACGACAAATACTATACTTATTACTCTTATTATTATCAATCTAACTCATATTATTAGCCATATTATGCTTATATTATCGATAGAACGACAATTACTATACTTATTACTGTTATTATTATCAATCTAACTCATATTATTAGCCATATTATGCTTATATGATCGATAGAATGAGAATTAATATACTCACTACTCTCAGTATTATCACTCTAACTCATATTATTAGCCATATTATGCTTATATGATCGAGAGAACGACAATTCCTGTAGTTATTACTCTTATTATTATCAATCTAACTCATATTATTAGCCATATTATGCTTACATGATCGATAGAACGACAATTACTATACTCACTACTCATAGTATTATCAATCTAACTCATACTGTTAGCCATATTATGCTTATATTATCGATAGAACGACAATTACTATACTTATTACTGTTATTATTATCAATCTAACTCATATTATTAGCCATATTATGCTTAAATGATCGATAGAACGACAATTACTATACTTATTACTCTTATTATTATCAATCTAACTCGTATTATTAGCCATATGATGCTTATATGATCGATAGAACGACAATTACTATACTCAGTACTCTTAGTATTATCAATCTAACTCATATTATTAGCCATATTATGCTTATATTATCGATAGAACGACAATTACTATACTTATTACTGTTATTATTATCAATCTGACTCATATTATTACCCATATTATGCTTAAATGATCGATAGAACGACAATTACTATACTTATTACTCTTATTATTATCAATCTACCTCATATTATTAGCCATATTATGCTTATATGATCGATAGAACGACAAATACTATACTTACTACTCTTATTATTATCAATCTAACTCATATTATTAGCCATATTATGCTTAAATGATCGATAGAACGACAATTACTATACTTATTTCTCTTATTATTATCAATCTAACTCGAATTATTAGCCATATTATGCTTACATGATCGATAGAACGACGAATACTCTACTTATTACTCTTATTATTATCAATCTAACTCATATTATTAGCCATATTATGCTTACATGATCGATAGAACGACAATTACTATACTCACTACTCTTAGTATTATCAATCTAACTCATACTGTTAGCCATATTATGCTTATATTATCGATAGAACGACAATTACTATACTTATTACTGTTATTATTATCAATCTAACTCATATTATTAGCCATATTATGCTTAAATGATCGATAGAACGACAATTACTATACTTATTACTCTTATTATTATCAATCTAACTCGTATTATTAGCCATATGATGCTTACATGATCGATAGAACGACAAATACTCTACTTATTACTCTTATTATTATCAATCTACTTCATATTATTAGCCATATTATGCTTATATGATCGATAGAACGACAAATACTATACTTATTACTCTTATTATTATCAATCTAACTCATATTATTAGCCATATTATGCTTAAATGATCGATAGAACGACAATTACTGTACTTATTTCTCTTATTATTATCAATCTAACTCGCATTATTAGCCATATTATGCTTACATGATCGATAGAACGACAAATACTATACTTATTACTCTTATTATTATCAATCTAACTCATATTATTAGCCATATTATGCTTATATTATCGATAGAACGACAATTACTATACTTATTACTGTTATTATTATCAATCTGACTCATATTATTACCCATATTATGCTTAAATGATCGATAGAACGACAATTACTATACTTATTACTCTTATTATTATCAATCTACCTCATATTATTAGCCATATTATGCTTACATGATCGATAGAACGACAAATACTCTACTTATTACTCTTATTATTATCAATCTACCTCATATTATTAGCCATATTATGCTTATATGATCGATAGAACGACAAATACTATACTTACTACTCTTATTATTATCAATCTAACTCATATTATTAGCCATATTATGCTTATGTGATCGATAGAACGAGAATTACTATACTCACTACTCTTAGTATTATCAATCTAACTCATATTATTAGCCATATTATGCTTATATTATCGATAGAACGACAATTACTATACTTATTACTGTTATTATTATCAATTTAACTCATATTATTAGCCATATTATGCTTAAATGATCGATAGAACGACAATTACTATACTTATTACTCTTATTATTATCAATCTAACTCGTATTATTAGCCATATTATGCTTACATGATCGATACAACGACAAATACTCTACTTATTACTCTTATTATTATCAATCTAACTCATATTATTAGCCATATTATGCTTAAATGATCGATAGAACGACAATTACTATACTTATTTCTCTTATTATTATCAATCTAACTCGCATTATTAGCCATATTATGCTTACATGATCGATAGAACGACAAATACTCTACTTATTACTCTTATTATTATCAATCTAACTCATATTATTAGCCATATTATGCTTATATGATCGATAGAACGACAATTACTATACTCACTACTTTTAGTATTATCAATCTAACTCATATTGTTAGCCATATTATGCTTATATTATCGATAGAACGACAATTACTATACTTATTACTGTTATTATTATCAATCTAACTCATATTATTAGCCATATTATGCTTAAATGATCGATAGAACGACAATTACTATACTTATTACTCTTATTATTATCAATCTAACTCGTATTATTAGCCATATGATGCTTACATGATCGATAGAACGACAAATACTCTACTTATTACTCTTATTATTATCAATCTAACTCATATTATTAGCCATATTATGCTTATATGATCGATAGAACGACAATTACTATACTCACTACTCTTAGTATTATCAATCTAACTCATATTATTAACCATATTATGCCGATATGATCGATAGAACTACAATTACTATACTCATTACTCTTATTATTATCAATCTAACTCATATTATTAGCCATATTATGCTTATATGATCGATAGAACGAGAATTACTATACTCACTACTCTTAGTATTATCAATCTAACTCATATTATTAGCCCTATTATGCTTATATGATCGATAGAACGACAATTACTATACTCATTACTCTTATTATTATCAATCTAACTCATATTATTAGCCATATTATGCTTAAATGATCGATAGAACTACAATTACTATACTCATCACTCTTATTATTATCAATCTAACTCATATTATTAGCCATATTATGCTTATATGATCGATAGAACGAGAATTACTATACTCACTACTCTTAGTATTATCAATCTAACTCATATTATTAGCCATATTATGCTTATATTATCGATAGAACGACAATTACTATACTTATTACTGTTATTATTATCAATCTAACTCATATTATTAGCCATATTATGCTTAAATGATCGATAGAACGACAATTACTATACTTATTACTCTTATTATTATCAACCTAACTCGTATTATTAGCCATATTATGCTTATATGATCGATAGAACGACAAATACTATACTTATTACTCTTATTATTATCAATCTAACTCATATTATTAGCCATATTGTGGTTATATTATCGATAGAACGACAAGTACTATACTTATTACTGTTATTATTATCAATCTAACTCATATTAGTAGCCATATTATGCTTAAATGATCGATAGAACTATAATTACTATACCCATTACTCTTATTATTATCAATCTAACTCATATTATTAGCCATATTATGCTTATATGATCGATAGAACGAGAATTACAATACTCACTACTCTTAGTATTATCAATCTAACTCATATTATTAGCCATATTATGCTTATATTATCGATAGAACGACAATTACTATACTTATTACTCTTATTATTATCAATCTAACTCGTATTATTAGCCATATTATGCTTATATGATCGATAGAACGACAAATACTATACTTATTACTCTTATTATTATCAATCTAACTCATATTATTAGCCATATTATGATTATATTATCGATAGAACGACAATTACTATACTTATTACTGTTATTATTATCAATCTAACTCATATTATTAGCCATATTATGCTTATATGATCGATAGAATGAGAATTAATATACTCACTACTCTCAGTATTATCACTCTAACTCATATTATTAGCCATATTATGCTTATATGATCGAGAGAACGACAATTCCTGTAGTTATTACTCTTATTATTATCAATCTAACTCATATTATTAGCCATATTATGCTTAAATGATCGATAGAACGACAATTACTATACTTATTACGCTTATTATTATCAATCTAACTCATATTATTAGCCATATTATGCTTAAATGATCGATAGAACTACAATTACTATACCCATTACTCTTATTATTATCAATCTAACTCATATTATTAGCCATATTATGCTTATATGATCGATAGAACGACAATTACTATACTTATTACTCTTATTATTATGAATCTAACTCATATTATTAACCATATTATGCAGATATGATCGATAGAACTACAATTACTGTACCCATTACTCTTATTATTATCAATCTAACTCATATTATTAGCCATATTACGCTTATATGATCGATTGAATGAGAATTACTATACTCACTACTCTTATTATTATCACTCTACCTCATATTATTAGCCTTATTATGCTTATATGATCGATAGAACGACAATTACTATACTTATTACTGTTATTATTATCAATCTGACTCATATTATTACCCATATTATGCTTAAATGATCGATAGAACGACAATTACTATACTTATTACTCTTATTATTATCAATCTACCTCATATTATTAGCCATATTATGCTTATATGATCGATAGAACGACAAATACTATACTTACTACTCTTATTATTGTCAATCTAACTCATATTATTAGCCATATTATGATTAAATGATCGATAGAACGACAATTACCATACTTATTTCTCTTATTATTATCAATCTAACTCGCATTATTAGCCATATTATGCTTACATGATCGATAGAACGACAAATACTCTACTTATTACTCTTATTATTATCAATCTAACTCATATTATTAGCCATATTATGCTTACATGATCGATAGAACGACAATTACTATACACACTACTCTTAGTATTATCAATCTAACTCATATTGTTAGCCATATTATGCTTATATTATCGATAGAACGACAATTACTATACTTATTACTGTTATTATTATCAATCTAACTCATATTATTAGCCATATTATGCTTATATGATCGATAGAATGAGAATTACTATACTCAGTACTCTTAGTATTATCACTCTAACTCATATTATTAGCCATATTATGCTTATATTATCGATAGAACGACAATTACTATACTTATTAGTGTTATTATTATCAATCTAACTCATATTATTAGCCATATTATGCTTAAATGATCGATAGAACGACAATTACTATACTTATTACTCTTATTATTATCAATCTAACTCGTATTATTAGCCATATGATGCTTACATGATCGATAGAACGACAAATACTCTACTTATTACTCTTATTATTATCAATCTACCTCATATTATTAGCCATATTATGCTTATATGATCGATAGAACGACAAATACTATACTTACTACTCTTATTATTATCAATCTAACTCATATTATTAGCCATATTATGCTTAAATGATCGATAGAACGACAATTACTATACTTATTTCTCTTATTATTATCAATCTAACTCGCATTATTAGCCATATTATGCTTACATGATCGATAGAACGACAAATACTATACTTATTACTCTTATTATTATCAATCTAACTCATATTATTAGCCACATTATGCTTATATTATCGATAGAACGACAATTACTATACTTATTACTCTTATTATTATCAATCTACCTCATATTATTAGCCATATTATGCTTATATGATCGATAGAACGACAAATACTATACTTACTACTCTTATTATTATCAATCTAACTCATATTATTAGCCATATTATGCTTAAATGATCGATAGAACGACAATTACTATACTTATTTCTCTTATTATTATCAATCTAACTCGCATTATTAGCCATATTATGCTTACATGATCGATAGAACGACAAATACTCTACTTATTACTCTTATTATTATCAATCTAACTCATATTATTAGCCATATTATGCTTACATGATCGATAGAACGACAATTACTATACTCACTACTCTTAGTATTATCAATCTAACTCATATTGTTAGCCATATTATGCTTATATTATCGATAGAACGACAATTACTATACTTATTACTGTTATTATTATCAATCTAACTCATATTATTAGCCATATTATGCTTATATGATCGATAGAATGAGAATTACTATACTCAGTACTTTTAGTATTATAACTATAACTCATATTATTAGCCATATTATGCTTATATTATCGATAGAACGACAATTACTATACTTATTAGTGTTATTATTATCAATCTAACTCATATTATTAGCCATATTATGCTTAAATGATCTATAGAACGACAATTACTATACTTATTACTCTTATTATTATCAATCTAACTCGTATTATTAGCCATATTGTGCTTATATGATCGATAGAACGACAAATACTCTACTTATTACTCTTATTATTATCAATCTAACTCATATTATTAGCCATATTATGCTTACATGATCGATAGAACGACAATTACTATACTTATTTCTCTTATTATTATCAATCTAACTCGCATTATTAGCCATATTATGCTTACATGATCGATAGAACGACAAATACTCTACTTATTACTCTTATTATTATCAATCTAACTCATATTATTAGCCATATTATGCTTACATGATCGATAGAACGACAATTACTATACTCACTACTCTTAGTATTATCAATCTAACTCATATTGTTAGCCATATGATGCTTACATGATCGATAGAACGACAAATACTCTACTTATTACTCTTATTATTATCAATCTACCTCATATTATTAGCCATATTATGCTTATATGATCGATAGAACGACAAATACTATACTTACTACTCTTATTATTATCAATCTAACTCATATTATTAGCCATATTATGCTTATGTGATCGATAGAACGAGAATTACTATACTCACTACTCTTAGTATTATCAATCTAACTCATATTATTAGCCATATTATGCTTATATTATCGATAGAACGACAATTACTATACTTATTACTGTTATTATTATCAATTTAACTCATATTATTAGCCATATTATGCTTAAATGATCGATAGAACGACAATTACTATACTTATTACTCTTATTATTATCAATCTAACTCGTATTATTAGCCATATTATGCTTACATGATCGATACAACGACAAATACTCTACTTATTACTCTTATTATTATCAATCTAACTCATATTATTAGCCATATTATGCTTAAATGATCGATAGAACTACAATTACTATACCCATTACTCTTATTATTATCAATCTAACTCGCATTATTAGCCATATTATGCTTACATGATCGATAGAACGACAATTACTATACTTATTACTGTTATTATTATCAATCTAACTCATATTATTAGCCATATTATGCTTATATGATCGATAGAATGAGAATTAATATACTCACTACTCTCAGTATTATCACTCTAACTCATATTATTAGCCATATTATGCTTATATGATCGAGAGAACGACAATTCCTGTAGTTATTACTCTTATTATTATCAATCTAACTCATATTATTAGCCATATTATGCTTAAATGATCGATAGAACGACAATTACTATACTTATTACGCTTATTATTATCAATCTAACTCATATTATTAGCCATATTATGCTTAAATGATCGATAGAACTACAATTACTATACCCATTACTCTTATTATTATCAATCTAACTCATATTATTAGCCATATTATGCTTATATGATCGATAGAACGACAATTACTATACTTATTACTCTTATTATTATGAATCTAACTCATATTATTAACCATATTATGCAGATATGATCGATAGAACTACAATTACTATACCCATTACTCTTATTATTATCAATCTAACTCATATTATTAGCCATATTATGCTTATATGATCGATAGAATGAGAATTACTATACTCACTACGCTTAGTATTATCACTCTACCTCATATTATTAGCCTTATTATGCTTATATGATCGATAGAACGACAATTACTATACTTATTACTGTTATTATTATCAATCTGACTCATATTATTACCCATATTATGCTTAAATGATCGATAGAACGACAATTACTATACTTATTACTCTTATTATTATCAATCTACCTCATATTATTAGCCATATTATGCTTATATGATCGATAGAACGACAAATACTATACTTACTACTCTTATTATTATCAATCTAACTCATATTATTAGCCATATTATGCTTAAATGATCGATAGAACGACAATTACTATACTTATTTCTCTTATTATTATCAATCTAACTCGCATTATTAGCCATATTATGCTTACATGATCGATAGAACGACAAATACTATACTTATTACTCTTATTATTATCAATCTAACTCATATTATTAGCCATATTATGCTTATATTATCGATAGAACGACAATTACTATACTTATTACTCTTATTATTATCAATCTAACTCGTATTATTAGCCATATTATGCTTATATGATCGATAGAACGACAAATACTATACTTATTACTCTTATTATTATCAATCTAACTCATATTATTAGCCATATTATGCTTATATTATCGATAGAACGACAATTACTATACTTATTACTGTTATTATTATCAATCTAACTCATATTATTAGCCATATTATGCTTATATGATCGATAGAATGAGAATTAATATACTCACTACTCTCAGTATTATCACTCTAACTCATATTATTAGCCATATTATGCTTATATGATCGAGAGAACGACAATTCCTGTAGTTATTACTCTTATTATTATCAATCTAACTCATATTATTAGCCATATTATGCTTACATGATCGATAGAACGACAATTACTATACTCACTACTCATAGTATTATCAATCTAACTCATACTGTTAGCCATATTATGCTTATATTACCGATAGAACGACAATTACTATACTTATTACTGTTATTATTATCAATCTAACTCATATTATTAGCCATATTATGCTTAAATGATCGATAGAACGACAATTACTATACTTATTACTCTTATTATTATCAATCTAACTCGTATTATTAGCCATATGATGCTTATATGATCGATAGAACGACAATTACTATACTCAGTACTCTTAGTATTATCAATCTAACTCATATTATTAGCCATATTATGCTTATATTATCGATAGAACGACAATTACTATACTTATTACTGTTATTATTATCAATCTGACTCATATTATTACCCATATTATGCTTAAATGATCGATAGAACGACAATTACTATACTTATTACTCTTATTATTATCAATCTACCTCATATTATTAGCCATATTATGCTTATATGATCGATAGAACGACAAATACTATACTTACTACTCTTATTATTATCAATCTAACTCATATTATTAGCCATATTATGCTTAAATGATCGATAGAACGACAATTACTATACTTATTTCTCTTATTATTATCAATCTAACTCGAATTATTAGCCATATTATGCTTACATGATCGATAGAACGACGAATACTCTACTTATTACTCTTATTATTATCAATCTAACTCATATTATTAGCCATATTATGCTTACATGATCGATAGAACGACAATTACTATACTCACTACTCTTAGTATTATCAATCTAACTCATACTGTTAGCCATATTATGCTTATATTATCGATAGAACGACAATTACTATACTTATTACTGTTATTATTATCAATCTAACTCATATTATTAGCCATATTATGCTTAAATGATCGATAGAACGACAATTACTATACTTATTACTCTTATTATTATCAATCTAACTCGTATTATTAGCCATATGATGCTTACATGATCGATAGAACGACAAATACTCTACTTATTACTCTTATTATTATCAATCTACTTCATATTATTAGCCATATTATGCTTATATGATCGATAGAACGACAAATACTATACTTATTACTCTTATTATTATCAATCTAACTCATATTATTAGCCATATTATGCTTAAATGATCGATAGAACGACAATTACTGTACTTATTTCTCTTATTATTATCAATCTAACTCGCATTATTAGCCATATTATGCTTACATGATCGATAGAACGACAAATACTATACTTATTACTCTTATTATTATCAATCTAACTCATATTATTAGCCATATTATGCTTATATTATCGATAGAACGACAATTACTAGACTTATTACTGTTATTATTATCAATCTGACTCATATTATTACCCATATTATGCTTAAATGATCGATAGAACGACAATTACTATACTTATTACTCTTATTATTATCAATCTACCTCATATTATTAGCCATATTATGCTTACATGATCGATAGAACGACAATTACTGTACTTATTTCTCTTATTATTATCAATCTAACTCGCATTATTAGCCATATTATGCTTACATGATCGATAGAACGACAAATACTATACTTATTACTCTTATTATTATCAATCTAACTCATATTATTAGCCATATTATGCTTTTATTATCGATAGAACGACAATTACTATACTTATTACTGTTATTATTATCAATCTGACTCATATTATTACACCCATATTATGCTTAAATGATCGATAGAACGACAATTACTATACATATTACTCTTATTATTATCAATCTACCTCATATTATTAGCCATATTGTGCTTATATGATCGATAGAACGACAAATACTCTACTTATTACTCTTATTATTATCAATCTAACTCATATTATTAGCCATATTATGCTTACATGATCGATAGAACTACAATTACTATACTTATTTCTCTTATTATTATCAATCTAACTCGCATTATTAGCCATATTATGCTTACATGATCGATAGAACGACAAATACTCTACTTATTACTCTTATTATTATCAATCTAACTCATATTATTAGCCATATTATGCTTACATGATCGATAGAACGACAATTACTATACTCACTACTCTTAGTATTATCAATCTAACTCATATTGTTAGCCATATGATGCTTACATGATCGATAGAACGACAAATACTCTACTTATTACTCTTATTATTATCAATCTACCTCATATTATTAGCCATATTATGCTTATATGATCGATAGAACGACAAATACTATACTTACTACTCTTATTATTATCAATCTAACTCATATTATTAGCCATATTATGCTTATGTGATCGATAGAACGAGAATTACTATACTCACT
>NW_027474852.1:0-25489 GCF_050947335.1 Megachile rotundata | reverse complement strand
TGAGTGTGTGATTGTGTGGTTGTGTGATTGTGTGGTTGTGTGATTGTGTGGTTGTGTGATTGTGCGATTGTGTGATTGTGTGATTGTGTGATTGTGTGGTTGTGTGATTGTGTGATTGTGTGATTGTGTGATTGTGTGATTGTGTGATTGTGAGTGTGTGATTGTCTGATTGAGTGATTGTGTGCTTGTGTGATTGTGTGGTTGTGTGATTGTGTGATTGTGTGATTAGGCGATTGTGTGATTGTGTGATTGTGTGATTGTGTGCTTGTGTGATTGTGTGATTGTGTGATTGTGTGATTGTGATTGTGTGATTGTGATTGTGTGATTGTGACTGTGTGATTGTGACTGTGTGATTGTGTGAGTGTGTGATTGTGTGATTGAGTGATTGTGTGCTTGTGTGATTGTGTGGTTGTGTGATTATGTGATTGTGTGATTAGGTGATTGTGTGATTGTGTGATTGTGTGATTGTGTGATTATGTGATTGTGTGATTGTGTGATTGTGTGATTGTGTGAGTGTGTGATTGTCTGATTGAGTGATTGTGTGCTTGTGTGATTGTGTGGTTGTGTGATTGTGTGATTGTGTGATTGTGTGATTGTGACTGTGTGATTGTGTGAGTGTGTGATTGTGTGATTGTGTGATTGTGTGATTGTGTGATTGTGTGTTTGTGGTTGTGTGATTGTGACTGTGTGATTGTGATTGTGTGATTGTGATTGTGTGATTGTGATTGTGTGATTGTGACTGTGTGATTGTGTGAGTGTGTGATTGTGTGATTGTGTGATTGTGTGATTGTGTGATTGTGTGATTGTGTGATTGTGTGATTGTGTGATTGTGTGATTTTGTGATTGTGTGATTGTGTGGTTGTGCGATTGTGTGATTGTGTGATTAGGTGATTGTGTGATTGTGTGATTGTGTGATTGTGTGATTGTGTGATTGTGTGAGTGTGTGATTGTCTGATTGAGTGATTGTGTGCTTGTGTGATTGTGTGGTTGTGTGGTTGTGTGATTGTGTGATTGTGTGATTAGGTGATTGTGTGATTGTGTGATTGTGTGATTGTGTCTGTGTGATTGTGTGAGTGTGTGATTGTGTGGTTGTGTGATTGTGTGATTGTGTGATTGTGTGGTTGTGTGATTGTGCGATTGTGTGATTGTGTGATTGTGTGATTGTGTGGTTGTGTGATTGTGTGATTGTGTGATTGTGTGATTGTGTGATTGTGTGATTGTGAGTGTGTGATTGTCTGATTGAGTGATTGTGTGCTTGTGTGATTGTGTGGTTGTGTGATTGTGTGATTGTGTGATTAGGCGATTGTGTGATTGTGTGATTGTGAGTGTGTGATTGTCTGATTGAGTGATTGTGTGCTTGTGTGATTGTGTGGTTGTGTGATTGTGTGATTGTGTGATTAGGCGATTGTGTGATTGTGTGATTGTGTGATTGTGTGCTTGTGTGATTGTGTGATTGTGTGATTGTGTGATTGTGATTGTGTGATTGTGATTGTGTGATTGTGACTGTGTGATTGTGACTGTGTGATTGTGTGAGTGTGTGATTGTGTGATTGAGTGATTGTGTGCTTGTGTGATTGTGTGGTTGTGTGATTATGTGATTGTGTGATTAGGTGATTGTGTGATTGTGTGATTGTGTGATTGTGTGATTATGTGATTGTGTGATTGTGTGATTGTGTGATTGTGTGAGTGTGTGATTGTCTGATTGAGTGATTGTGTGCTTGTGTGATTGTGTGGTTGTGTGATTGTGTGATTGTGTGATTGTGTGATTGTGACTGTGTGATTGTGTGAGTGTGTGATTGTGTGATTGTGTGATTGTGTGATTGTGTGATTGTGTGATTGTGTGTTTGTGGTTGTGTGATTGTGACTGTGTGATTGTGATTGTGTGATTGTGATTGTGTGATTGTGATTGTGTGATTGTGACTGTGTGATTGTGTGAGTGTGTGATTGTGTGATTGTGTGATTGTGTGATTGTGTGATTGTGTGATTGTGTGATTGTGTGATTGTGTGATTGTGTGATTTTGTGATTGTGTGATTGTGTGGTTGTGCGATTGTGTGATTGTGTGATTAGGTGATTGTGTGATTGTGTGATTGTGTGATTGTGTGATTGTGTGATTGTGTGATTGTGTGAGTGTGTGATTGTCTGATTGAGTGATTGTGTGCTTGTGTGATTGTGTGGTTGTGTGGTTGTGTGATTGTGTGATTGTGTGATTAGGTGATTGTGTGATTGTGTGATTGTGTGATTGTGTCTGTGTGATTGTGTGAGTGTGTGATTGTGTGGTTGTGTGATTGTGTGATTGTGTGATTGTGTGGTTGTGTGATTGTGCGATTGTGTGATTGTGTGATTGTGTGATTGTGTGGTTGTGTGATTGTGTGATTGTGTGATTGTGTGATTGTGTGATTGTGTGATTGTGAGTGTGTGATTGTCTGATTGAGTGATTGTGTGCTTGTGTGATTGTGTGGTTGTGTGATTGTGTGATTGTGTGATTAGGCGATTGTGTGATTGTGTGATTGTGTGATTGTGTGCTTGTGTGATTGTGTGATTGTGTGATTGTGTGATTGTGATTGTGTGATTGTGATTGTGTGATTGTGACTGTGTGATTGTGACTGTGTGATTGTGTGAGTGTGTGATTGTGTGATTGAGTGATTGTGTGCTTGTGTGATTGTGTGGTTGTGTGATTATGTGATTGTGTGATTAGGTGATTGTGTGATTGTGTGATTGTGTGATTGTGTGATTATGTGATTGTGTGATTGTGTGATTGTGTGATTGTGTGAGTGTGTGATTGTCTGATTGAGTGATTGTGTGCTTGTGTGATTGTGTGGTTGTGTGATTGTGTGATTGTGTGATTGTGTGATTGTGACTGTGTGATTGTGTGAGTGTGTGATTGTGTGATTGAGTGATTGTGTGCTTGTGTGATTGTGTGGTTGTGTGATTGTGTGATTGTGTGATTGTGTGATTGTGTGATTGTGTGATTGTGTGATTGTGTGATTGTGTGATTGTGTGATTGTGTGATTGTGTGATTGTGTGATTGTGTGATTGTGTGATTGTGTGATTGTGTGATTGTGTGATTGTGGTTGTGTGATTGTGACTGTGTGATTGTGATTGTGTGATTGTGATTGTGTGATTGTGACTGTGTGATTGTGTGATTGTGTGATTGTGTGATTGTGTGATTGTGTGTGTGTGTGGTTGTGTGATTGTGTGATTGTGTGATTGTGTGATTGTGTGATTGTGATTGTGTGATTGTGACTGTGTGATTGTGTGAGTGTGTGATTGTGTGATTGAGTGATTGGGTGGTTGTGTGATTGTGTGGTTGTTAGATTGTGTGGTTGTGTGATTGTGTGAGTGTGTGATTGTGTGATTGAGTGATTGTGTGGTTGTGTGATTGTGTGGTTGTGTGATTGTGTGATTGTGTGATTGTGTGATTGTGTGATTGTGTGATTGTGTGATTGTGTGATTGTGTGATTGTGTGATTGTGTGATTGTGTGATTGTGTGATTGTGTGATTGTGTGATTGTGTGATTGTGTGATTGTGGTTGTGTGATTGTGATTGTGTGATTGTGATTGTGTGATTGTGTCTGTGTGATTGTGTCTGTGTGATTGTGTGAGTATGTGATTGTGTGATTGTGTGATTGTGTGATTGTGTAATTGTGATTGTGTGATTGTGTGATTGTGTGATTGTGTGATTGTGTGATTGTGTGATTGTGTGATTGTGTGATTGTGAGATTGTGTGATTGTGTGATGGTGTAATTGTGATTGTGTGATTGTGATTGTGTGATTGTGTGATTGTGTGATTGTGTTATTGTGTGATTGTGTGATTGTGTGATTGTGTTATTGTGTGATTGTGTGATTGTGTGATTGTGTGATTGTGTGATTGTGTGATTGTGTGATTGTGTGATTGTGTGATTGTGTGATTGTGTGATTGTGTGGTTGTGTGATTGTGTGATTGTGTGATTAGGTGATTGTGTGATTGTGTGATTGTGACTGTGTGATTGTATGAGTGTGTGATTGTGTGATTGTGTGATTGTGTGATTGTGTGATTGTGTGATTGTGTGATTGTGATTGTGTGATTGTGACTGTGTGATTGTGTGAGTGTGTGATTGTGTGAATGAGTGATTGTGTGGTTGTGTGATTGTGTGGTTGTGTGATTGTGTGATTGTGTGATTGTGTGATTGTGTGATTGTGTGATTGTGTGATTGTGTGATTGTGTGATTGTGTGATTGTGGTTGTGTGATTGTGATTGTGTGATTGTGATTGTGTGATTGTGTCTGTGTGATTGTGTGAGTATGTGATTGTGTGATTGTGTGATTGTGTGATTGTGTGATTGTGTGATTGTGTAATTGTGATTGTGCGATTGTGTGATTGTGTGATTGTGTGATTGTGTGATTGTGTGATTGTGTGATTGTGAGATTGTGTGATTGTGTGATGGTGTAATTGTGATTGTGTGATTGTGATTGTGTGATTGTGTGATTGTGTGATTGAGTGATTGTGTGAGTGTGTGGTTGTGTGATTGCGTGATTGCGTGATTGTGTGATTGTGTGGTTGTGTGATTGTGTGATTGTGTGATTAGGTGATTGTGTGATTGTGTGATTGTGACTGTGTGATTGTATGAGTGTGTGATTGTGTGATTGAGTGATTGTGTGCTTGTGTGATTGTGTGGTTGTGTGATTGTGTGATTGTGTGATTGTGTGATTGTGTGATTGTGTGATTGTGTGATTGTGTGATTGTGTGATTGTGTGATTGTGTGATTGTGTGATTGTGTGATTGTGTGATTGTGTGATTGTGTGATTGTGTGATTGTGTGATTGTGTGATTGTGTGATTGTGTGATTGTGTGATTGTGTGGTTGTGTGATTGTGACTGTGTGATTGTGATTGTGTGATTGTGATTGTGTGATTGTGACTGTGTGATTGTGTGAGTGTGTGATTGTGTGATTGTGTGATTGTGTGATTGTGTGATTGTGTGATTGTGTGAGTGTGTGATTGTCTGATTGAGTGATTGTGTGCTTGTGTGATTGTGTGGTTGTGTGGTTGTGTGATTGTGTGATTGTGTGATTAGGTGATTGTGTGATTGTGTGATTGTGTGATTGTGAGTGTGTGATTGTCTGATTGAGTGATTGTGTGCTTGTGTGATAGTGTGGTTGTGTGATTGTGTGATTGTGTGATTAGGTGATTGTGTGATTGTGTGATTGTGTGATTGTGTGATTGTGTGATTGTGTGATTGTGTGATTGTGTGATTGTGTGATTGTGATTGTGTGATTGTGATTGTGTGATTGTGACTGTGTGATTGTGATTGTGTGATTGTGTGAGTGTGTGATTGTGTGATTGAGTGATTGTGTGCTTGTGTGATTGTGTGGTTGTGTGATTGTGTGATTGTGTGATTAGGTGATTGTGTGATTGTGTGATTGTGTGATTGTGTGATTGTGTGATTGTGTGATTGTGAAGGTGTGATTGTGACTGTGTGATTGTGTGAGTGTGTGATTGTGTGATTGTGTGATTGTGTGATTGTGTGAGTGTGTGATTGTGTGATTGTGTGATTGTGTGATTGTGTGATTGTGTGATTGTGATTGTGTGATTGTGACTGTGTGATTGTGTGAGTGTGTGATTGTGTGATTGAGTGATTGGGTGGTTTGTGATTGTGTGGTTGTTAGATTGTGTGGTTTTGTGATTGTGTGAGTGTGTGATTGTGTGATTGAGTGATTGTGTGGTTGTGTGATTGTGTGGTTGTGTGATTGTGTGATTGTGTGATTGTGTGATTGTGTGATTGTGTGATTGTGTGATTGTGTGATTGTGTGATTGTGTGATTGTGTGGTTGTGTGATTGTGTGATTGTGTGATTGTGTGATTGTGTGATTGTGTGATTGTGTGATTGTGTGATTGTGTGTTTGTGGTTGTGTGATTGTGACTGTGTGATTGTGATTGTGTGATTGTGATTGTGTGATTGTGATTGTGTGATTGTGACTGTGTGATTGTGTGAGTGTGTGATTGTGTGATTGTGTGATTGTGTGATTGTGTGATTGTGTGATTGTGTGATTGTGTGATTGTGTGATTGTGTGATTTTGTGATTGTGTGATTGTGTGGTTGTGCGATTGTGTGATTGTGTGATTAGGTGATTGTGTGATTGTGTGATTGTGACTGTGTGATTGTATGAGTGTGTGATTGTGTGATTGTGTGATTGTGTGATTGTGTGATTGTGTGATTGTGTGATTGTGTGATTGTGTGATTGTGTGATTGTGTGATTGTGTGATTGTTTGATTGTGTGATTGTGTGATTGTGTGATTGTGTGATTGTGTGATTGTGTGATTGTGTGATTGTGTGATTGTGTTATTGTGTGATTGTGTGATTGTGTGATTGTGTGATTGTGTGATTGTGTGATTGTGTGATTGTGTGATTGTGATTGTGTGATTGTGTGATTGTGTGTTTGTGGTTGTGTGATTGTGACTGTGTGATTGTGATTGTGTGATTGTGATTGTGTGATTGTGATTGTGGGATTGTGATTGTGTGATTGTGTGATTGTGTGATTGTGTGATTGTGTGATTGTGTGATTGTGTGATTGTGTAATTGTGATTGTGCGATTGTGTGATTGTGTGATTGTGTGATTGTGTGATTGTGTGATTGTGTGATTGTGAGATTGTGTGATTGTGTGATGGTGTGATGGTGTAATTGTGATTGTGTGATTGTGATTGTGTGATTGTGTGATTGAGTGATTGTGTGAGTGTGTGGTTGTGTGATTGTGTGATTGTGTGATTGTGTGGTTGTGTGATTGTGTGATTGTGTGATTAGGTGATTGTGTGATTGTGTGATTGTGACTGTGTGATTGTATGAGTGTGTGATTGTGTGATTGAGTGATTGTGTGCTTGTGTGATTGTGTGGTTGTGTGATTGTGTGATTGTGTGATTGTGTGATTGTGTGATTGTGTGATTGTGTGATTGTGTGATTGTGTGATTGTGAGATTGTGTGATTGTGTGATTGTGTGATTGTGTGATTGTGTGATTGTGTGATTGTGTGATTGTGTGATTGTGTGATTGTGTGTTTGTGGTTGTGTGATTGTGACTGTGTGATTGTGATTGTGTGATTGTGATTGTGTGATTGTGACTGTGTGATTGTGTGAGTGTGTGATTGTGTGATTGTGTGATTGTGTGATTGTGTGATTGTGTGATTGTGTGATTGTGTGATTGTGTGAGTGTGTGATTGTCTGATTGAGTGATTGTGTGCTTGTGTGATTGTGTGGTTGTGTGGTTGTGTGATTGTGTGATTGTGTGGTTAGGTGATTGTGTGATTGTGTGATTGTGTGATTGTGACTGTGTGATTGTGTGAGTGTGTGATTGTGTGGTTGTGTGATTGTGTGGTTGTGTGATTGTGTGGTTGTGTGATTGTGTGATTGTGTGATTGTGTGATTGTGTGATTGTGTGATTGTGTGATTGTGTGATTGTGTGATTGTGTGATTGTGTGATTGTGTGATTGTGAGTGTGTGATTGTCTGATTGAGTGATTGTGTGCTTGTGTGATTGTGTGATTGTGTGATTGTGTGATTGTGTGATTGTGTGGTTGTGTGATTGTGTGATTGTGTGATTGTGTGATTGTGTGAATGTGTGATTGTGGTTGTGTGATTGTGGTTGTGTGATTGTGGTTGTGTGATTGTGATTGTGTGATTGTGATTGTGTGATTGTGACTGTGTGATTGTGTGAGTGTGTGATTGTGTGATTGTTTGGTTGTGTGATTGTGTGGTTGTGTGATTTTGTGATTGTGTGATTGTGTGATTGTGTGAGTGTGTGATTGTGTGAGTGTGTGATTGTGTGATTGTGTGATTGTGTGATTGTGTGATTGTGTGATTGTGAGATTGTGTGATTGTGTGATGGTGTAATTGTGATTGTGTGATTGTGTGATTGAGTGATTGTGTGAGTGTGTGGTTGTGTGATTGTGTGATTGTGTGATTGTGTGGTTGTGTGATTGTGTGATTGTGTGATTGTGTGATTGTGTGATTGTGTGATTGTGTGATTGTGTGATTGTGTGATTGTGTGATTGTGTGATTGTGTGATTGTGTGATTGTGTGATTGTGAGATTGTGTGATTGTGTGATTGTGTGATTGAGTGATTGTGTGACTGCGTGATTGTGTGACTGTGTGATTGTGTGACTGCGTGATTGTGTGACCGCGATTGTGTGACCGTGATTGTGTGACCGTGATTTTGTGACCGTGATTGTGTGACCGTGATTGTGTCATCGTGATTGTGTGATCGTGATTGTGTGATCGTGATTGTGCAATCGTGATTGTGTGATTGCGTGATTGTGATTGTGTGATTGTGTGACTGTGTGATTGTGTGATTGTGTGATTTTGTGATTGTGTGATTGTGTGATTGTGTGATTGTGTGATTGTGTGATTGTGTGATTGTGTGATTGTGACTGTGTGATTGTGTGAGTGTGTGATTGTGTGAGTGTGTGATTGTGTGATTGTGTGATTGTGTGATTGTGTGATTGTGACTGTGTGATTGTGTGAGTGTGTGATTGTGTGATTGTGTGATTGTGTGATTCTGTGATTGTGTGATTGTGTGACTGTGTGATTGTGTGATTGTGTGACTGTGTGATTGTGTGATTGTGTGATTGTGCGATTGTGTGATTGTGCGATTGTGTAATTGTGATTGTGTGATTGTGATTGTGTGTACTGTGTGATTGTGTGATTGTGTGATTGTGTGATTATGTGATTGTGTGATTGTGTGATTGTGTGATTGTGTGAGTGTGTGATTGTCTGATTGAGTGATTGTGTGCTTGTGTGATTGTGTGATTGTGACTGTGTGAGTGTGTGATTGTGTGATTGTGTGATTGTGTGATTGTGTGATTGTGTGATTGTGTGAGTGTGTGATTGTGTGATTGTGTGATTGTGTGATTGTGTGATTGTGACTGTGTGATTGTGTGAGTGTGTGATTGTGTGATTGAGTGATTGTGTGGTTGTGTGATTGTGTGGTTGTGTGATTGTGTGATTGTGTGATTGTCTGATTGTGTGATTGTGTGATTGTGTGATAGTGACTGTGTGATTGTGTTATTGTGTGATTGTGTGATTGTGTGACCGTGATTGTGTGACCGTGATTGAGTGACCGTGATTGTGATTGCGTGATTGTGTGATTGTGTGATCGTGTGATCGTGTGATTGTGTGATCGTGTGATTGTGTGATTGTGTGAGTGTGTGATTGTATGATTGTGTGATTGTGTGATTGTGACTGTGTGATTGTGTGGTTGTGTGATTTTGTGATTGTGTGATTGTGTGATTGTGTGATTGTGTGATTGTGACTGTGTGATTGTGTGAGTGTGTGATTGTGTGACCGCGATTGTGTGACCGTGATTGTGTGACCGTGATTTTGTGACCCTGATTGTGTGACCGTGATTGTGTCATCGTGATTGTGTGATCGTGATTGTGTGATCGTGATTGTGCAATCGTGATTGTGTGATTGCGTGATTGTGATTGTGTGATTGTGTGACTGTGTGATTGTGTGATTGTGTGATTGTGTGATTGTGTGATTGTGTGATTGTGTGATTGTGTGATTGTGTGATTGTGTGATTGTGTGATTGTGTGATTGTGTGATTGTGGGATTGTGTGATTGTGTGATTGTGTGATTGTGTGATTGTGTGATTGTGTGATTGTGTGATTGTGTGATTGTGTGATTGTGCGATTGTGTGATTGTGTGATTGTGTGATTGTGAGATTGTGTGATTGTGTGATTGTGTGATTGAGTGATTGTGTGACTGCGTGATTGTGTGACTGTGTGATTGTGTGACTGCGTGATTGTGTGACCGCGATTGTGTGACCGTGATTGTGTGACCGTGATTTTGTGACCGTGATTGTGTGACCGTGATTGTGTCATCGTGATTGTGTGATCGTGATTGTGTGATCGTGATTGTGCAATCGTGATTGTGTGATTGCGTGATTGTGATTGTGTGATTGGGTGACTGTGTGATTGTGTGATTGTGTGATTGTGTGATTGTGTGATTGTGTGATTGTGTGAGTGTGTGATTGTCTGATTGAGTGATTGTGTGCTTGTGTGATTGTGTGCTTGTGTGATTGTGTGATTGTGTGATTAGGTGATTGTGTGATTGTGTGATTGTGTGATTGTGACTGTGTGATTGCGTGATTGTGATTGTGTGATTGTGTGACTGTGTGATTGTGTGATTGTGTGATTGTATGATTGTGTGATTGTGTGATTGTGTGAGTGTGTGATTGTCTGATTGAGTGATTGTGTGCTTGTGTGATTGTGTGATTGTGTGATTGTGTGATTGTGACTGTGTGATTGTGTGAGTGTGTGATTGTGTGAGTGTGTGATTGTGTGAGTGTGTGATTGTGTGAGTGTGTGATTGTGTGAGTGTGTGATTGTGTGATTGTGTGATTGTGTGATTGTGTGATTGTGTGATTGTGTGATTGTGTGATTGTGTGAGTGTGTGATTGTGTGATTGTGTGATTGTGTGATTGTGTGATTGTGACTGTGTGATTGTGTGATTGTGTGATTGTGTGATTGAGTGATTGTGTGGTTGTGTGATTGTGTGATTGTGTGATTGTGTGATTGTGATTGTGTGATTGTGATTGTGTGATTGTGATTGTGTGATTGTGATTGTGTGATTGTGATTGTGTGATTGTGATTGTGTGATTGTGATTGTGTGATTGTGATTGTGTGATTGTGATTGTGTGATTGTGATTGTGTGATTGTGATTGTGTGATTGTGATTGTGTGATTGTGATTGTGTGATTGTGATTGTGTGATTGTGATTGTGTGATTGTGATTGTGTGATTGTGATTGTGTGATTGTGATTGTGTGATTGTGATTGTGTGATTGTGATTGTGTGATTGTGATTGTGTGATTGTGATTGTGTGATTGTGATTGTGTGATTGTGATTGTGTGATTGTGATTGTGTGATTGTGATTGTGTGATTGTGATTGTGTGATTGTGATTGTGTGATTGTGATTGTGTGATTGTGATTGTGTGATTGTGATTGTGTGATTGTGATTGTGTGATTGTGATTGTGTGATTGTGATTGTGTGATTGTGATTGTGTGATTGTGATTGTGTGATTGTGATTGTGTGATTGTGATTGTGTGATTGTGATTGTGTGATTGTGATTGTGTGATTGTGATTGTGTGATTGTGATTGTGTGATTGTGATTGTGTGATTGTGATTGTGTGATTGTGATTGTGTGATTGTGATTGTGTGATTGTGATTGTGTGATTGTGATTGTGTGATTGTGATTGTGTGATTGTGATTGTGTGATTGTGATTGTGTGATTGTGATTGTGTGATTGTGATTGTGTGATTGTGATTGTGTGATTGTGATTGTGTGATTGTGATTGTGTGATTGTGATTGTGTGATTGTGATTGTGTGATTGTGATTGTGTGATTGTGATTGTGTGATTGTGATTGTGTGATTGTGATTGTGTGATTGTGATTGTGTGATTGTGATTGTGTGATTGTGATTGTGTGATTGTGATTGTGTGATTGTGATTGTGTGATTGTGATTGTGTGATTGTGATTGTGTGATTGTGATTGTGTGATTGTGATTGTGTGATTGTGATTGTGTGATTGTGATTGTGTGATTGTGATTGTGTGATTGTGATTGTGTGATTGTGATTGTGTGATTGTGATTGTGTGATTGTGATTGTGTGATTGTGATTGTGTGATTGTGATTGTGTGATTGTGATTGTGTGATTGTGATTGTGTGATTGTGATTGTGTGATTGTGATTGTGTGATTGTGATTGTGTGATTGTGATTGTGTGATTGTGATTGTGTGATTGTGATTGTGTGATTGTGATTGTGTGATTGTGATTGTGTGATTGTGATTGTGTGATTGTGATTGTGTGATTGTGATTGTGTGATTGTGATTGTGTGATTGTGATTGTGTGATTGTGATTGTGTGATTGTGATTGTGTGATTGTGATTGTGTGATTGTGATTGTGTGATTGTGATTGTGTGATTGTGATTGTGTGATTGTGATTGTGTGATTGTGATTGTGTGATTGTGATTGTGTGATTGTGATTGTGTGATTGTGATTGTGTGATTGTGATTGTGTGATTGTGATTGTGTGATTGTGATTGTGTGATTGTGATTGTGTGATTGTGATTGTGTGATTGTGATTGTGTGATTGTGATTGTGTGATTGTGATTGTGTGATTGTGATTGTGTGATTGTGATTGTGTGATTGTGATTGTGTGATTGTGATTGTGTGATTGTGATTGTGTGATTGTGATTGTGTGATTGTGATTGTGTGATTGTGATTGTGTGATTGTGATTGTGTGATTGTGATTGTGTGATGGTGATTGTGTGATGGTGATTGTGTGATGGTGATTGTGTGATGGTGATTGTGTGATGGTGATTGTGTGATTGTGATTGTGTGATTGTGATTGTGTGATTGTGATTGTGTGATTGTGATTGTGTGATTGTGATTGTGTGATTGTGATTGTGTGATTGTGATTGTGTGATTGTGATTGTGTGATTGTGATTGTGTGATTGTGATTGTGTGATTGTGATTGTGTGATTGTGATTGTGTGATTGTGATTGTGTGATTGTGATTGTGTGATTGTGATTGTGTGATTGTGATTGTGTGATTGTGATTGTGTGATTGTGATTGTGTGATTGTGATTGTGTGATTGTGATTGTGTGATTGTGATTGTGTGATTGTGATTGTGTGATTGTGATTGTGTGATTGTGATTGTGTGATTGTGATTGTGTGATTGTGATTGTGTGATTGTGATTGTGTGATTGTGATTGTGTGATTGTGATTGTGTGATTGTGATTGTGTGATTGTGATTGTGTGATTGTGATTGTGTGATTGTGATTGTGTGATTGTGATTGTGTGATTGTGATTGTGTGATTGTGATTGTGTGATTGTGATTGTGTGATTGTGATTGTGTGATTGTGATTGTGTGATTGTGATTGTGTGATTGTGATTGTGTGATTGTGATTGTGTGATTGTGATTGTGTGATTGTGATTGTGTGATTGTGATTGTGTGATTGTGATTGTGTGATTGTGATTGTGTGATTGTGATTGTGTGATTGTGATTGTGTGATTGTGATTGTGTGATTGTGATTGTGTGATTGTGATTGTGTGATTGTGATTGTGTGATTGTGATTGTGTGATTGTGATTGTGTGATTGTGATTGTGTGATTGTGATTGTGTGATTGTGATTGTGTGATTGTGATTGTGTGATTGTGATTGTGTGATTGTGATTGTGTGATTGTGATTGTGTGATTGTGATTGTGTGATTGTGATTGTGTGATTGTGATTGTGTGATTGTGATTGTGTGATTGTGATTGTGTGATTGTGATTGTGTGATTGTGATTGTGTGATTGTGATTGTGTGATTGTGATTGTGTGATTGTGATTGTGTGATTGTGATTGTGTGATTGTGATTGTGTGATTGTGATTGTGTGATTGTGATTGTGTGATTGTGATTGTGTGATTGTGATTGTGTGATTGTGATTGTGTGATTGTGATTGTGTGATTGTGATTGTGTGATTGTGATTGTGTGATTGTGATTGTGTGATTGTGATTGTGTGATCGTGATTGTGTGATCGTGATTGTGCAATCGTGATTGTGTGATTGCGTGATTGTGATTGTGTGATTGTGTGACTGTGTGATTGTGTGATTGTGTGATTGTGTGATTGTGTGATTGTGTGATTGTGTGAGTGTGTGATTGTCTGATTGAGTGATTGTGTGATTGAGTGATTGTGTGACTGCGTGATTGTGTGACTGTGTGATTGTGTGACTGCGTGATTGTGTGACCGCGATTGTGTGACCGTGATTGTGTGACCGTGATTTTGTGACCGTGATTGTGTGACCGTGATTGTGTCATCGTGATTGTGTGATCGTGATTGTGTGATCGTGATTGTGCAATCGTGATTGTGTGATTGCGTGATTGTGATTGTGTGATTGTGTGACTGTGTGATTGTGTGATTGTGTGATTGTGTGATTGTGTGATTGTGTGATTGTGTGAGTGTGTGATTGTCTGATTGAGTGATTGTGTGCTTGTGTGATTGTGTGCTTGTGTGATTGTGTGATTGTGTGATTAGGTGATTGTGTGATTGTGTGATTGTGTGATTGTGTGATTGTGTGATTGTGACTGTGTGATTGCGTGATTGTGATTGTGTGATTGTGTGACTGTGTGATTGTGTGATTGTGTGATTGTGTGATTGTGTGATTGTGTGATTGTGTGAGTGTGTGATTGTCTGATTGAGTGATTGTGTGCTTGTGTGATTGTGTGATTGTGTGATTGTGTGATTGTGACTGTGTGATTGTGTGAGTGTGTGATTGTGTGAGTGTGTGATTGTGTGAGTGTGTGATTGTGTGAGTGTGTGATTGTGTGAGTGTGTGATTGTGTGATTGTGTGATTGTGTGATTGTGTGATTGTGTGATTGTGTGATTGTGTGATTGTGTGAGTGTGTGATTGTGTGATTGTGTGATTGTGTGATTGTGTGATTGTGACTGTGTGATTGTGTGATTGTGTGATTGTGTGATTGAGTGATTGTGTGGTTGTGTGATTGTGTGATTGTGTGATTGTGTGATTGTGATTGTGTGATTGTGATTGTGTGATTGTGATTGTGTGATTGTGATTGTGTGATTGTGATTGTGTGATTGTGATTGTGTGATTGTGATTGTGTGATTGTGATTGTGTGATTGTGATTGTGTGATTGTGATTGTGTGATTGTGATTGTGTGATTGTGATTGTGTGATTGTGATTGTGTGATTGTGATTGTGTGATTGTGATTGTGTGATTGTGATTGTGTGATTGTGATTGTGTGATTGTGATTGTGTGATTGTGATTGTGTGATTGTGATTGTGTGATTGTGATTGTGTGATTGTGATTGTGTGATTGTGATTGTGTGATTGTGATTGTGTGATTGTGATTGTGTGATTGTGATTGTGTGATTGTGATTGTGTGATTGTGATTGTGTGATTGTGATTGTGTGATTGTGATTGTGTGATTGTGATTGTGTGATTGTGATTGTGTGATTGTGATTGTGTGATTGTGATTGTGTGATTGTGATTGTGTGATTGTGATTGTGTGATTGTGATTGTGTGATTGTGATTGTGTGATTGTGATTGTGTGATTGTGATTGTGTGATTGTGATTGTGTGATTGTGATTGTGTGATTGTGATTGTGTGATTGTGATTGTGTGATTGTGATTGTGTGATTGTGATTGTGTGATTGTGATTGTGTGATTGTGATTGTGTGATTGTGATTGTGTGATTGTGATTGTGTGATTGTGATTGTGTGATTGTGATTGTGTGATTGTGATTGTGTGATTGTGATTGTGTGATTGTGATTGTGTGATTGTGATTGTGTGATTGTGATTGTGTGATTGTGATTGTGTGATTGTGATTGTGTGATTGTGATTGTGTGATTGTGATTGTGTGATTGTGATTGTGTGATTGTGATTGTGTGATTGTGATTGTGTGATTGTGATTGTGTGATTGTGATTGTGTGATTGTGATTGTGTGATTGTGATTGTGTGATTGTGATTGTGTGATTGTGATTGTGTGATTGTGATTGTGTGATTGTGATTGTGTGATTGTGATTGTGTGATTGTGATTGTGTGATTGTGATTGTGTGATTGTGATTGTGTGATTGTGATTGTGTGATTGTGATTGTGTGATTGTGATTGTGTGATTGTGATTGTGTGATTGTGATTGTGTGATTGTGATTGTGTGATTGTGATTGTGTGATTGTGATTGTGTGATTGTGATTGTGTGATTGTGATTGTGTGATTGTGATTGTGTGATTGTGATTGTGTGATTGTGATTGTGTGATTGTGATTGTGTGATTGTGATTGTGTGATTGTGATTGTGTGATTGTGATTGTGTGATTGTGATTGTGTGATTGTGATTGTGTGATTGTGATTGTGTGATTGTGATTGTGTGATTGTGATTGTGTGATTGTGATTGTGTGATTGTGATTGTGTGATTGTGATTGTGTGATTGTGATTGTGTGATTGTGATTGTGTGATTGTGATTGTGTGATTGTGATTGTGTGATTGTGATTGTGTGATTGTGATTGTGTGATTGTGATTGTGTGATTGTGATTGTGTGATTGTGATTGTGTGATTGTGATTGTGTGATTGTGATTGTGTGATTGTGATTGTGTGATTGTGATTGTGTGATTGTGATTGTGTGATTGTGATTGTGTGATTGTGATTGTGTGATTGTGATTGTGTGATTGTGATTGTGTGATTGTGATTGTGTGATTGTGATTGTGTGATTGTGATTGTGTGATTGTGATTGTGTGATTGTGATTGTGTGATTGTGATTGTGTGATTGTGATTGTGTGATTGTGATTGTGTGATTGTGATTGTGTGATTGTGATTGTGTGATTGTGATTGTGTGATTGTGATTGTGTGATTGTGATTGTGTGATTGTGATTGTGTGATGGTGATTGTGTGATTGTGATTGTGTGATTGTGATTGTGTGATTGTGATTGTGTGATTGTGATTGTGTGACTGTGATTGTGTGACTGTGATTGTGTGACTGTGATTGTGTGACTGTGATTGTGTGACTGTGATTGTGTGACTGTGATTGTGTGACTGTGATTGTGTGACTGTGATTGTGTGACTGTGATTGTGTGACTGTGATTGTGTGATTGTGATTGTGTGATTGTGATTGTGTGATTGTGATTGTGTGATTGTGATTGTGTGATTGTGATTGTGTGATTGTGATTGTGTGATTGTGATTGTGTGATTGTGATTGTGTGATTGTGATTGTGTGATTGTGATTGTGTGATTGTGATTGTGTGATTGTGATTGTGTGATTGTGATTGTGTGATTGTGATTGTGTGATTGTGATTGTGTGATTGTGATTGTGTGATTGTGATTGTGTGACTGTGATTGTGTGACTGTGATTGTGTGACTGTGATTGTGTGACTGTGATTGTGTGACTGTGATTGTGTGACTGTGATTGTGTGACTGTGATTGTGTGATTGTGATTGTGTGATTGTGATTGTGTGATTGTGATTGTGTGATTGTGATTGTGTGATTGTGATTGTGTGATTGTGATTGTGTGATTGTGTGATTGTGATTGTGTGATTGTGATTGTGTGATTGTGATTGTGTGATTGTGATTGTGTGATTGTGATTGTGTGATTGTGATTGTGTGATTGTGATTGTGTGATTGTGATTGTGTGATTGTGATTGTGTGATTGTGATTGTGTGATTGTGATTGTGTGATTGTGATTGTGTGATTGTGATTGTGTGATTGTGATTGTGTGATTGTGATTGTGTGATTGTGATTGTGTGATTGTGATTGTGTGATTGTGATTGTGTGATTGTGATTGTGTGATTGTGATTGTGTGATTGTGATTGTGTGATTGTGATTGTGTGATTGTGATTGTGTGATTGTGATTGTGTGATTGTGATTGTGTGATTGTGATTGTGTGATTGTGATTGTGTGATTGTGATTGTGTGATTGTGATTGTGTGATTGTGATTGTGTGATTGTGATTGTGTGATTGTGATTGTGTGATTGTGATTGTGTGATTGTGATTGTGTGATTGTGATTGTGTGATTGTGATTGTGTGATTGTGATTGTGTGATTGTGATTGTGTGATTGTGATTGTGTGATTGTGATTGTGTGATTGTGATTGTGTGATTGTGATTGTGTGATTGTGATTGTGTGATTGTGACTGTGTGATTGTGATTGTGTGATTGTGATTGTGTGATTGTGACTGTGTGATTGTGTGAGTGTGTGATTGTGTGATTGTGTGATTGTGTGATTGTGTGATTGTGTGATTGTGTGATTGTGTGATTGTGTGATTGTGTGATTGTGTGATTGTGTGATTGTGTGATTGTGTGATTGTGTGATTGTGTGATTGTGTGATTGTGTGAGTGTGTGATTGTCTGATTGAGTGATTGTGTGCTTGTGTGATTGTGTGGTTGTGTGGTTGTGTGATTGTGTGATTGTGTGGTTAGGTGATTGTGTGATTGTGTGATTGTGTGATTGTGACTGTGTGATTGTGTGAGTGTGTGATTGTGTGGTTGTGTGATTGTGTGGTTGTGTGATTGTGTGGTTGTGTGATTGTGTGATTGTGTGATTGTGTGATTGTGTGATTGTGTGATTGTGTGATTGTGTGATTGTGTGATTGTGTGATTGTGAGTGTGTGATTGTCTGATTGAGTGATTGTGTGCTTGTGTGATTGTGTGATTGTGTGATTGTGTGATTGTGTGATTGTGTGATTGTGTGATTGTGTGATTGTGTGATTGTGTGATTGTGTGATTGTGTGAATGTGTGATTGTGGTTGTGTGATTGTGGTTGTGTGATTGTGGTTGTGTGATTGTGATTGTGTGATTGTGATTGTGTGATTGTGACTGTGTGATTGTGTGAGTGTGTGATTGTGTGATTGTTTGGTTGTGTGATTGTGTGGTTGTGTGATTTTGTGATTGTGTGATTGTGTGATTGTGTGAGTGTGTGATTGTGTGAGTGTGTGATTGTGTGATTGTGTGATTGTGTGATTGTGTGATTGTGTGATTGTGAGATTGTGTGATTGTGTGATGGTGTAATTGTGATTGTGTGATTGTGTGATTGTGTGATTGAGTGATTGTGTGAGTGTGTGGTTGTGTGATTGTGTGATTGTGTGATTGTGTGGGTGTGTGATTGTGTGATTGTGTGATTGTGTGATTGTGTGATTGTGTGATTGTGTGATTGTGTGATTGTGTGATTGTGTGATTGTGTGATTGTGTGATTGTGTGATTGTGTGATTGTGTGATTGTGTGATTGTGTGATTGTGTGATTGTGAGATTGTGTGATTGTGTGATTGTGTGATTGAGTGATTGTGTGACTGCGTGATTGTGTGACTGCGTGATTGTGTGACTGCGTGATTGTGTGACCGCGATTGTGTGACCGTGATTGTGTGACCGTGATTTTGTGACCGTGATTGTGTGACCGTGATTGTGTCATCGTGATTGTGTGATCGTGATTGTGTGATCGTGATTGTGCAATCGTGATTGTGTGATTGCGTGATTGTGATTGTGTGATTGTGTGACTGTGTGATTGTGTGATTGTGTGATTTTGTGATTGTGTGCTTGTGTGATTGTGTGATTGTGTGATTGTGTGACTGTGTGATTGTGACTGTGTGATTGTGTGAGTGTGTGATTGTGTGAGTGTGTGATTGTGTGATTGTGTGATTGTGTGATTGTGTGATTGTGACTGTGTGATTGTGTGAGTGTGTGATTGTGTGATTGTGTGATTGTGTGATTCTGTGATTGTGTGATTGTGTGACTGTGTGATTGTGTGATTGTGTGACTGTGTGATTGTGTGATTGTGTGATTGTGCGATTGTGTGATTGTGCGATTGTGTAATTGTGATTGTGTGATTGTGATTGTGTGTACTGTGTGATTGTGTGATTGTGTGATTGTGTGATTATGTGATTGTGTGATTGTGTGATTGTGTGATTGTGTGATTGTCTGATTGTGTGATTGTGTGATTGTGTGATTGTGTGATAGTGACTGTGTGATTGTGTTATTGTGTGATTGTGTGATTGTGTGACCGTGATTGTGTGACCGTGATTGAGTGACCGTGATCGTGATTGCGTGATTGTGTGATCGTGTGATCGTGTGATTGTGTGATCGTGTGATTGTGTGATTGTGTGAGTGTGTGATTGTGTGATTGTGTGATTGTGTGATTGTGACTGTGTGATTGTGTGGTTGTGTGATTTTGTGATTGTGTGATTGTGTGATTGTGACTGTGTGATTGTGTGAGTGTGTGATTGTGTGACCGCGATTGTGTGACCGTGATTGTGTGACCGTGATTTTGTGACCGTGATTGTGTGACCGTGATTGTGTCATCGTGATTGTGTGATCGTGATTGTGTGATCGCGATTGTGCAATCGTGATTGTGTGATTGCGTGATTGTGATTGTGTGATTGTGTGACTGTGTGATTGTGTGATTGTGTGATTGTGTGATTGTGTGATTGTGTGATTGTGTGAGTGTGTGATTGTCTGATTGAGTGATTGTGTGCTTGTGTGATTGTGTGGTTGTGTGATTGTGTGATTGTGTGATTAGGTGATTGTGTGATTGTGTGATTGTGTGATTGTGACTGTGTGATTGTGTGAGTGTGTGATTGTGTGATTGAGTGATTGTGTGCTTGTGTGATTGTGTGATTGTGTGATTGTGTGATTGTGTGATTGTGTGATTGTGTGATTGTGTGATTGTGTGATTGTGTGATTGTGTGATTGTGAGATTGTGTGATTGTGTGATTGTGTGATTGAGTGATTGTGTGACTGCGTGATTGTGTGACTGTGTGATTGTGTGACTGCGTGATTGTGTGACCGCGATTGTGTGACCGTGATTGTGTGACCGTGATTTTGTGACCGTGATTGTGTGACCGTGATTGTGTCATCGTGATTGTGTGATCGTGATTGTGTGATCGTGATTGTGCAATCGTGATTGTGTGATTGCGTGATTGTGATTGTGTGATTGTGTGACTGTGTGATTGTGTGATTGTGTGATTATGTGATTGTGTGATTGTGTGATTGTGTGAGTGTGTGATTGTCTGATTGAGTGATTGTGTGCTTGTGTGATTGTGTGGTTGTGTGATTGTGTGATTGTGTGATTAGGTGATTGTGTGATTGTGTGATTGTGTGATTGTGACTGTGTGATTGTGTGAGTGTGTGATTGTGTGATTGAGTGATTGTGTGCTTGTGTGATTGTGTGGTTGTGTGATTGTGTGATTGTGTGATTGTGTGATTGTGTGATTGTGTGATTGTGTGATTGTGTGATTGTGTGATTGTGTGATTGTGTGATCGTGTGATTGTGTGATCGTGTGATTGTGTGAGTGTGTGATTGTGTGAGTGTGTGATTGTCTGATTGAGTGATTGTGTGCTTGTGTGATTGTGTGGTTGTGTGATTGTGTGAGTGTGTGATTGTGTGATTGAGTGATTGTGTGATTGTGATTGTGTGATTGTGATTGTGTGATTGTGATTGTGTGATTGTGATTGTGTGATTGTGATTGTGTGATTGTGATTGTGTGATTGTGATTGTGTGATTGTGATTGTGTGATTGTGATTGTGTGATTGTGATTGTGTGATTGTGATTGTGTGATTGTGATTGTGTGATTGTGATTGTGTGATTGTGATTGTGTGATTGTGATTGTGTGATTGTGATTGTGTGATTGTGATTGTGTGATTGTGATTGTGTGATTGTGATTGTGTGATTGTGATTGTGTGATTGTGATTGTGTGATTGTGATTGTGTGATTGTGATTGTGTGATTGTGATTGTGTGATTGTGATTGTGTGATTGTGATTGTGTGATTGTGATTGTGTGATTGTGATTGTGTGATTGTGATTGTGTGATTGTGATTGTGTGATTGTGATTGTGTGATTGTGATTGTGTGATTGTGATTGTGTGATTGTGATTGTGTGATTGTGATTGTGTGATTGTGATTGTGTGATTGTGATTGTGTGATTGTGATTGTGTGATTGTGATTGTGTGATTGTGATTGTGTGATTGTGATTGTGTGATTGTGATTGTGTGATTGTGATTGTGTGATTGTGATTGTGTGATTGTGATTGTGTGATTGTGATTGTGTGATTGTGATTGTGTGATTGTGATTGTGTGATTGTGATTGTGTGATTGTGATTGTGTGATTGTGATTGTGTGATTGTGATTGTGTGATTGTGATTGTGTGATTGTGATTGTGTGATTGTGATTGTGTGATTGTGATTGTGTGATTGTGATTGTGTGATTGTGATTGTGTGATTGTGATTGTGTGATTGTGATTGTGTGATTGTGATTGTGTGATTGTGATTGTGTGATTGTGATTGTGTGATTGTGATTGTGTGATTGTGATTGTGTGATTGTGATTGTGTGATTGTGATTGTGTGATTGTGATTGTGTGATTGTGATTGTGTGATTGTGATTGTGTGATTGTGATTGTGTGATTGTGATTGTGTGATTGTGATTGTGTGATTGTGATTGTGTGATTGTGATTGTGTGATTGTGATTGTGTGATTGTGATTGTGTGATTGTGATTGTGTGATTGTGATTGTGTGATTGTGATTGTGTGATTGTGATTGTGTGATTGTGATTGTGTGATTGTGATTGTGTGATTGTGATTGTGTGATTGTGATTGTGTGATTGTGATTGTGTGATTGTGATTGTGTGATTGTGATTGTGTGATTGTGATTGTGTGATTGTGATTGTGTGATTGTGATTGTGTGATTGTGATTGTGTGATTGTGATTGTGTGATTGTGATTGTGTGATTGTGATTGTGTGATTGTGATTGTGTGATTGTGATTGTGTGATTGTGATTGTGTGATTGTGATTGTGTGATTGTGATTGTGTGATTGTGATTGTGTGATTGTGATTGTGTGATTGTGATTGTGTGATTGTGATTGTGTGATTGTGATTGTGTGATTGTGATTGTGTGATTGTGATTGTGTGATTGTGATTGTGTGATTGTGATTGTGTGATTGTGATTGTGTGATTGTGATTGTGTGATTGTGATTGTGTGATTGTGATTGTGTGATTGTGATTGTGTGATTGTGATTGTGTGATTGTGATTGTGTGATTGTGATTGTGTGATTGTGATTGTGTGATTGTGATTGTGTGATTGTGATTGTGTGATTGTGATTGTGTGATTGTGATTGTGTGATTGTGATTGTGTGATTGTGATTGTGTGATTGTGATTGTGTGATTGTGATTGTGTGATTGTGATTGTGTGATTGTGATTGTGTGATTGTGATTGTGTGATTGTGATTGTGTGATTGTGATTGTGTGATTGTGATTGTGTGATTGTGATTGTGTGATTGTGATTGTGTGATTGTGATTGTGTGATTGTGATTGTGTGATTGTGATTGTGTGATTGTGATTGTGTGATTGTGATTGTGTGATTGTGATTGTGTGATTGTGATTGTGTGATTGTGATTGTGTGATTGTGATTGTGTGATTGTGATTGTGTGATTGTGATTGTGTGATTGTGATTGTGTGATTGTGATTGTGTGATTGTGATTGTGTGATTGTGATTGTGTGATTGTGATTGTGTGATTGTGATTGTGTGATTGTGATTGTGTGATTGTGATTGTGTGATTGTGATTGTGTGATTGTGATTGTGTGATTGTGATTGTGTGATTGTGATTGTGTGATTGTGATTGTGTGATTGTGATTGTGTGATTGTGATTGTGTGATTGTGATTGTGTGATTGTGATTGTGTGATTGTGATTGTGTGATTGTGATTGTGTGATTGTGATTGTGTGATTGTGATTGTGTGATTGTGATTGTGTGATTGTGATTGTGTGATTGTGATTGTGTGATTGTGATTGTGTGATTGTGATTGTGTGATTGTGATTGTGTGATTGTGATTGTGTGATTGTGATTGTGTGATTGTGATTGTGTGATTGTGATTGTGTGATTGTGATTGTGTGATTGTGATTGTGTGATTGTGATTGTGTGATTGTGATTGTGTGATTGTGATTGTGTGATTGTGATTGTGTGATTGTGATTGTGTGATTGTGATTGTGTGATTGTGATTGTGTGATTGTGATTGTGTGATTGTGATTGTGTGATTGTGATTGTGTGATTGTGATTGTGTGATTGTGATTGTGTGATTGTGATTGTGTGATTGTGATTGTGTGATTGTGATTGTGTGATTGTGATTGTGTGATTGTGATTGTGTGATTGTGATTGTGTGATTGTGATTGTGTGATTGTGATTGTGTGATTGTGATTGTGTGATTGTGATTGTGTGATTGTGATTGTGTGATTGTGATTGTGTGATTGTGATTGTGTGATTGTGATTGTGTGATTGTGATTGTGTGATTGTGATTGTGTGATTGTGATTGTGTGATTGTGATTGTTGTGATTGTGATTGTGTGATTGTGATTGTGTGATTGTGATTGTGTGATTGTGATTGTGTGATTTTGATTGTGTGATTGTGATTGTGTGATTGTGATTGTGTGATTGTGATTGTTGATTGTGATTGTGTGATTGTGATTGTGTGATTGTGATTGTGTGATTGTGATTGTGTGATTGTGATTGTGTGATTGTGATTGTGTGATTGTGATTGTGTGATTGTGATTGTGTGATTGTGATTGTGTGATTGTGATTGTGTGATTGTGATTGTGTGATTGTGATTGTGTGATTGTGATTGTGTGATTGTGATTGTGTGATTGTGATTGTGTGATTGTGATTGTGTGATTGTGATTGTGTGATTGTGATTGTGTGATTGTGATTGTGTGATTGTGATTGTGTGATTGTGATTGTGTGATTGTGATTGTGTGATTGTGATTGTGTGATTGTGATTGTGTGATTGTGATTGTGTGATTGTGATTGTGTGATTGTGATTGTGTGATTGTGATTGTGTGATTGTGATTGTGTGATTGTGATTGTGTGATTGTGATTGTGTGATTGTGATTGTGTGATTGTGATTGTGTGATTGTGATTGTGTGATTGTGATTGTGTGATTGTGATTGTGTGATTGTGATTGTGTGATTGTGATTGTGTGATTGTGATTGTGTGATTGTGATTGTGTGATTGTGATTGTGTGATTGTGATTGTGTGATTGTGATTGTGTGATTGTGATTGTGTGATTGTGATTGTGTGATTGTGATTGTGTGATTGTGATTGTGTGATTGTGATTGTGTGATTGTGATTGTGTGATTGTGATTGTGTGATTGTGATTGTGTGATTGTGATTGTGTGATTGTGATTGTGTGATTGTGATTGTGTGATTGTGATTGTGTGATTGTGATTGTGTGATTGTGATTGTGTGATTGTGATTGTGTGATTGTGATTGTGTGATTGTGATTGTGTGATTGTGATTGTGTGATTGTGATTGTGTGATTGTGATTGTGTGATTGTGTTGTGTGTTGTGTGGATTGTGTGTGTGATTGTGTGTGTGTGGGTGTGTGTTGTGTTGTGTGATTGTGTTTGTGTGTTGTGATTGTGTGATTGTGATTGTGTGTTGTGTGTGTGTGTGATTGTGTGATTGTGATTGTGTGATTGTGATTGTGTGATTGTGATTGTGTGATTGTGATTGTGTGATTGTGATTGTGTGGTTGTGTGTTTGTGTGATTGTGTGATTGTGTGATTGTGATTGTGTGATTGTGATTGTGTGATTGTGTGATTGTGTGATTGGTGTTGTGTGAGTGTGTGTTGTGTGATTGTGTGATTGTGTGATTGTGTGGTTGTGTGATTGTGTGATTGTGTGATTGTGTGATTGTGTGATTGTGTGATTGTGTGATTGTGTGATTGTGTGATTGTGTGATTGTGTGATTGTGTGATTGTGTGATTGTGTGATTGTGTGATTGTGTGATTGTGTGATTGTGTGATTGTGTGATTGTGTGATTGTGTGATTGTGTGATTGTGCGATTGTGTGATTGTGATTGTGTGATTGTGATTGTGTGTATGTGTGATTGTGTGATTGTGTGATTGTGTGATTGTGTGATTGTGTGATTGTGTGATTGTGTGATTGTGTGATTGTGTGATTGTGTGATTGTGTGATTGTGTGATTGTGAGATTGTGTGATTGTGTGATTGTGTGATTGAGTGATTG
>NW_027474851.1:0-25489 GCF_050947335.1 Megachile rotundata | reverse complement strand
CTACTCTTATTATTATCAATCTAACTCATATTATTAGCCATATTATGCCTATATGATCGACAGAACGACAGCTACGATACTTATTACACCTCACTATTATCAATCTAACCTCATATTATTAACCATATCGTGGAGATATGATCGGTAGCACGACATTTACTATACTTATTACACTCACTATTATTAATCTAACTCAAATTATTAACCATATTATGCAGATATGATTCGATATAACGACAATTGCTCATACTTTATTACACTCTTTGTTATCAATCTAACTCATATTATTAACCATATTATGCAAATTTGATCGATAGAACGACAATCCACTATACTTATTACTCTTATTATTATCAACCTAGCTCATATTATTAGCCATATTATGCTTATGTGATCGACAGGAACGACAATTACTATACTTATTATTCTTATTTTTATCAACCTAACTCATATTATTAGCCATATTATGCTTAAATGATCGATAGAACGACAATTACTATACTTATTATTCTTATTATTATGAATCTAAATCATTTTATTAACCATATTATGCAGATATGATCGATAGAACTACAATTGCTATACTTATTTACTCTTATTATTATGAATCTAAACTCCTATTATTAACCATATTATGCAGATATGATCGATAGAACTACAATTACTATACTCATTATCTTATTATTATCAATCTAACTCATATTATTAGCCATATTATGCCTATATGATCGATAGAACGAGAATTACTATACTTTTTACTCTTATTATTATCAATCTAACTCATATTATTAGCCATATTATGCTTATATGATCGATAGAACGAGAATTACTATACTCACTACTCTTAGTATTATCAATCTAACTCATATTATTAGCCATATTATGCTTATATGATCGATAGAACGACAATTACTATACCTTTTTACTCTTATTATTATCAATCCAACTCAGATTATTAGCCATATTATGCTTAAATGATCGATAGAACTACAATTACTATACTCATTACTCTTATTAATTATCAATCTAACTCATATTATTAGCCATATTATGCTTAAATGATCGATAGAACGACAAATACTATACTCATTACTCTTATTATTATCAATCTAACTCATATTATTAACCATATTATGCTTAAATGATCGATAGAACGACAAATACTATACTCATTACTCTTATTATTATCAATCTAACTCATATTATTAACCATATTATGCTAATACGATCGATAGGAGGTCAATTACTATACGTATTACACTCACTATTATCAATTCAACTCATATTATTAACCATATTATGCAGATATGATCGATAGCAAGACATTTACTATACTTATTACTCTTATTATTATCAATCTAACTCATATTATTAGCCATATTATGCTTATATGATCGATAGAACCACAATTACTATACTTATTACACTCACTATTATCAATCTAACTCATATTATTAACCATATTATGCAGATATGATCGATAGCACGACATTTACTGTACTTATTACTCTTATTATTATCAACCTAGCTCATATTATTAGCCATATTATGCTTATATGATCGACAGAACGACAATTACTATACTCATTACTCTTATTATTATCAATCTAACTCATATTATTAACCATATTATGCAGATATGATCGATAGAACGACAACTACTATACTTATTACTCTTATTATTATCAATCTAACTCATATTAATAACCATATTATGCAGATATGATCGATAGCACGACATTTACTATACTTATTACTCTTATTATTATCAATCTAACTCATATTATTAGCCATATTATGCTTATATGATCGATAGAACGAGAATTACTATACTCATTACTCTTATTATTATCAATCTAACTCATATTATTAGCCATATTATGCAGATATGATCGATAGAACTACAATTACTATACTCATTATTCTTATTATTATCAATCTAACTCATATTATTAGCCATATTATGGTTATATGATCGATAGAACGACAATTACTAAACTCACTACTCTTATTATTATCAATCTAACTCATATTATTAGCCATATTATGCCTATATGATCGACAGAACGACAATTACGATACTTATTACACTCACTATTATCAATCTAACTCATATTATTAACCATATTGTGGAAATATAATCGATAGCACGACATTTACTATACTTATTACACTCACTATTATCAATCTAACTCAAATTATTAACCATATTATGCAGATATGATCGATATAACGACAATTGCTATACTTATTACACTCACTGTTATCAATCTAACTCATATTATTAACCATATTATGCAAATTTGATCGATAGAACGACAATCACTATACTTATTACTCTTACTATTATCAACCTAGCTCATATTATTAGCCATATTATGCTTATGTGATCGACAGAACGACAATTACTATACTTATTATTCTTATTTTTATCAACCTAACTCATATTATTAGCCATATTATGCTTAAATGATCGATAGAACGACAATTACTATACTTATTACTCTTATTATTATGAATCTAACTCATTTTATTAACCATATTATGCAGATATGATCGATAGAACTACAATTACTATACTTATTACTCTTATTATTATGAATCTAACTCATATTATTAACCATATTATGCAGATGTGATCGATAGAACTACAATTACTATACTCATTATTCTTATTATTATCAATCTAACTCATATTATTAGCCATATTATGCCTATATGATCGATAGAACGAGAATTACCATACTTTTTACTCTTATTATTATCAATCTAACTCATATTATTAGCCATATTATGCTTATATGATCGATAGAACGAGAATTACTATACTCACTACTCTTAGTATTATCAATCTAACTCATATTATTAGCCATATTATGCTTATATGATCGATAGAACGACAATTACTATACTTTTTACTCTTATTATTATCAATCTAACTCATATTATTAGCCATATTATGCTTATATGATCGATAGAACCACAATTACTATACTCATTATTCTTATTATTATCAATCCAACTCAGATTATTAGCCATATTATGCTTATAGGATCGATAGAACTACAATTACTATACTCACTACTCTTATTATTATCAATCTAACTCATATTATTAGCCATATTATGCTTAAATGATCGATAGAACGACAAATACTATACTCATTACTCTTATTATTATGAATCTAACTCATATTATTAACCATATTATGCTAATACGATCGATAGGAGGACAATTACTATACGTATTACACTCACTATTATCAATCTAACTCATATTATTAACCATATTATGCAGATATGATCGATAGCACGACATTTACTATACTTATTACTCTTATTATTATCAATCTAACTCATATTATTAGCCATATTATGGTTATATGATCGATAGAACCACAATTACTATACTTATTACACTCACTATTATCAATCTAACTCATATTATTAACCATATTATGCAGATATGATCGATAGCACGACATTTACTGTACTTATTACTCTTATTATTATCAACCTAGCTCATATTATTAGCCATATTATGCTTATATGATCGACAGAACGACAATTACTATACTCATTACTCTTATTATTATCAATCTAACTCATATTATTAACCATATTATGCAGATATGATCGATAGAACGACATTTACTATACTTATTACTCTTATTATTATCAATCTAACTCATATTATTAGCCATATTATGCTTATATGATCGATAGAACGAGAATTACTATACTCATTACTCTTATTATTATCAATCTAACTCATATTATTAGCCATATTATGCAGATATGATCGATAGAACTACAATTACTATACTCATTATTCTTATTATTATCAATCTAACTCATATTATTAGCCATATTATGGTTATATGATCGATAGAACGACAATTACTAAACTCACTACTCTTATTATTATCAATCTAACTCATATTATTAGCCATATTATGCCTATATGATCGACAGAACGACAATTACGATACTTATTACACTCACTATTATCAATCTAACTCATGTTATTAACCATATTGTGGAAATATAATCGATAGCACGACATTTACTATACTTATTACACTCACTATTATCAATCTAACTCAAATTATTAACCATATTATGCAGATATGATCGATATAACGACAATTGCTATACTTATTACACTCACTGTTATCAATCTAACTCATATTATTAACCATATTATGCAAATTTGATCGATAGAGCGACAATCACTATACTTATTACTCTTATTATTATCAACCTAGCTCATATTATTAGCCATATTATGCTTATGTGATCGACAGAACGACAATTACTATACTTATTACTCTTATTATTATGAATCTAACTCATTTTATTAACCATATTATGCAGATATGATCGATAGAACTACAATTACTATACTTATTACTCTTATTATTATGAATCTAACACATATTATTAACCATATTATGCAGATGTGATCGATAGAACTACAATTACTATACTTATTACTCTTATTATTATGAATCTAACTCATTTTATTAACCATATTATGCAGATATGATCGATAGAACTACAATTACTATACTTATTACTCTTATTATTATCAATCTAACTCATATTATTAGCCATATTATGCTTATATGATCGATAGAACGAGAATTACTATACTCATTACTCTTATTATTATCAATCTAACTCATATTATTAGCCATATTATGCAGATATGATCGATAGAACTACAATTACTATGCTCATTATTCTTATTATTATCAATCTAACTCATATTATTAGCCATATTATGCTTATATGATCGATAGAACGACAATTACGAAACTCACTACTCTTATTATTATCAATCTAACTCATATTATTAGCCATATTATGCCTATATGATCGACAGAACGACAGCTACGATACTTATTACACTCACTATTATCAATCTAACTCATATTATTAACCATATCGTGGAGATATGATCGGTAGCACGACATTTACTATACTTATTACACTCACTATTATTAATCTAACTCAAATTATTAACCATATTATGCAGATATGATCGATATAACGACAATTGCTATACTTATTACACTCTTTGTTATCAATCTAACTCATATTATTAACCATATTATGCAAATTTGATCGATAGAACGACAATCACTATACTTATTACTCTTATTATTATCAACCTAGCTCATATTATTAGCCATATTATGCTTATGTGATCGACAGAACGACAATTACTATACTTATTATTCTTATTTTTATCAACCTAACTCATATTATTAGCCATATTATGCTTAAATGATCGATAGAACGACAATTACTATACTTATTACTCTTATTATTATGAATCTAAATCATTTTATTAACCATATTATGCAGATATGATCGATAGAACTACAATTGCTATACTTATTACTCTTATTATTATGAATCTAACTCATATTATTAACCATATTATGCAGATATGATCGATAGAACTACAATTACTATACTCATTATTCTTATTATTATCAATCTAACTCATATTATTAGCCATATTATGCCTATATGATCGATAGAACGAGAATTACTATACTTTTTACTCTTATTATTATCAATCTAACTCATATTATTAGCCATATTATGCTTATATGATCGATAGAACGAGAATTACTATACTCACTACTCTTAGTATTATCAATCTAACTCATATTATTAGCCATATTATGCTTATATGATCGATAGAACGACAATTACTATACTTTTTACTCTTATTATTATCAATCCAACTCAGATTATTAGCCATATTATGCTTATATGATCGATAGAACTACAATTACTATACTCATTACTCTTATTATTATCAATCTAACTCATATTATTAGCCATATTATGCTTAAATGATCGATAGAACGACAAATACTATACTCATTACTCTTATTATTATCAATCTAACTCATATTATTAACCATATTATGCTTAAATGATCGATAGAACGACAAATACTATACTCATTACTCTTATTATTATCAATCTAACTCATATTATTAACCATATTATGCTAATACGATCGATAGGAGGTCAATTACTATACGTATTACACTCACTATTATCAATTCAACTCATATTATTAACCATATTATGCAGATATGATCGATAGCAAGACATTTACTATACTTATTACTCTTATTATTATCAATCTAACTCATATTATTAGCCATATTATGCTTATATGATCGATAGAACCACAATTACTATACTTATTACACTCACTATTATCAATCTAACTCATATTATTAACCATATTATGCAGATATGATCGATAGCACGACATTTACTGTACTTATTACTCTTATTATTATCAACCTAGCTCATATTATTAGCCATATTATGCTTATATGATCGACAGAACGACAATTACTATACTCATTGCTCTTATTATTATCAATCTAACTCATATTATTAACCATATTATGCAGATATGATCGATAGAACGACAACTACTATACTTATTACTCTTATTATTATCAATCTAACTCATATTAATAACCATATTATGCAGATATGATCGATAGCACGACATTTACTATACTTATTACTCTTATTATTATCAATCTAACTCATATTATTAGCCATATTATGCTTATATGATCGATAGAACGAGAATTACTATACTCATTACTCTTATTATTATCAATCTAACTCATATTATTAGCCATATTATGCAGATATGATCGATAGAACTACAATTACTATACTCATTATTCTTATTATAATCAATCTAACTCATATTATTAGCCATATTATGGTTATATGATCGATAGAACGACAATTACTAAACTCACTACTCTTATTATTATCAATCTAACTCATATTATTAGCCATATTATGCCTATATGATCGACAGAACGACAATTACGATACTTATTACACTCACTATTATCAATCTAACTCATATTATTAACCATATTGTGGAAATATAATCGATAGCACGACATTTACTATACTTATTACACTCACTATTATCAATCTAACTCAAATTATTAACCATATTATGCAGATATGATCGATATAACGACAATTGCTATACTTATTACACTCACTGTTATCAATCTAACTCATATTATTAACCATATTATGCAAATTTGATCGATAGAACGACAATCACTATACTTATTACTCTTACTATTATCAACCTAGCTCATATTATTAGCCATATTATGCTTATGTGATCGACAGAACGACAATTACTATACTTATTATTCTTATTTTTATCAACCTAACTCATATTATTAGCCATATTATGCTTAAATGATCGATAGAACGACAATTACTATACTTATTACTCTTATTATTATGAATCTAACTCATTTTATTAACCATATTATGCAGATATGATCGATAGAACTACAATTACTATACTTATTACTCTTATTATTATGAATCTAACTCATATTATTAACCATATTATGCAGATGTGATCGATAGAACTACAATTACTATACTCATTATTCTTATTATTATCAATCTAACTCATATTATTAGCCATATTATGCCTATATGATCGATAGAACGAGAATTACCATACATTTTACTCTTATTATTATCAATCTAACTCATATTATTAGCCATATTATGCTTATATGATCGATAGAACGAGAATTACTATACTCACTACTCTTAGTATTATCAATCTAACTCATATTATTAGCCATATTATGCTTATATGATCGATAGAACGACAATTACTATACTTTTTACTCTTATTATTATCAATCTAACTCATATTATTAGCCATATTATGCTTATATGATCGATAGAACCACAATTACTATACTCATTATTCTTATTATTATCAATCCAACTCAGATTATTAGCCATATTATGCTTATAGGATCGATAGAACTACAATTACTATACTCATTACTCTTATTATTATCAATCTAACTCATATTATTAGCCATATTATGCTTAAATGATCGATAGAACGACAAATACTATACTCATTACTCTTATTATTATGAATCTAACTCATATTATTAACCATATTATGCTAATACGATCGATAGGAGGACAATTACTATACGTATTACACTCACTATTATCAATCTAACTCATATTATTAACCATATTATGCAGATATGATCGATAGCACGACATTTACTATACTTATTACTCTTATTATTATCAATCTAACTCATATTATTAGCCATATTATGGTTATATGATCGATAGAACCACAATTACTATACTTATTACACTCACTATTATCAATCTAACTCATATTATTAACCATATTATGCAGATATGATCGATAGCACGACATTTACTGTACTTATTACTCTTATTATTATCAACCTAGCTCATATTATTAGCCATATTATGCTTATATGATCGACAGAACGACAATTACTATACTCATTACTCTTATTATTATCAATCTAACTCATATTATTAACCATATTATGCAGATATGATCGATAGAACGACATTTACTATACTTATTACTCTTATTATTATCAATCTAACTCATATTATTAGCCATATTATGCTTATATGATCGATAGAACGAGAATTACTATACTCATTACTCTTATTATTATCAATCTAACTCATATTATTAGCCATATTATGCTTATGTGATCGACAGAACGACAATTACTATACTTATTATTCTTATTTTTATCAACCTAACTCATATTATTAGCCATATTATGCTTAAATGATCGATAGAACGACAATTACTATACTTATTACTCTTATTATTATGAATCTAACTCATTTTATTAACCATATTATGCAGATATGATCGATAGAAACTACAATTACTATACTTATTACTCTTACTATTATGAATCTAACTCATTTTATTAACCATATTATGCAGATATGATCGATAGAACTACAATTACTATACTTATTACTCTATTATTATGAATCCAACTCATATTATTAACCATATTATGCAGATGTGATCGATAGAACTACAATTACTATACTCATTATTCTTATTATTATCAATCTAACTCATATTATTAGCCATATTATGCCTATATGATCGATAGAACGAGAATTACTATACTTTTTACTCTTATTATTATCAATCTAACTCATATTATTAACCATATTATGCACATATGATCGATAGAACTACAATTACTGTACTCACTACTCTTAGTATTATCAATCTAACTCATATTATTAGCCATATTATGCCTATATGATCGATAGAACGGACAATTACTATACTTTTTTACTCTTATTATTATCAATCTAACTCATATTATTAGCCATATTATGCTTATATGATCGATAGAACAACAATTACTATACTCATTATTCTTATTATTATCCAATCCGACTCAGATTATTAGCCATATTATGCTTATATGATCGATAGAACTACAATTACTATACTCATTACTCTTATTATTATCAATCTAACTCATATTATTAGCCATATTATGCTTAAATGATCGATAGAACGACAAATACTATACTCATTACTCTTATTATTATCAATCTAACTCATATTATTAACCATATTATGCTAATACGATCGATCGGAGGTCAATTACTATACGTATTACACTCACTATTGTCAATCTAACTCATATTATTAACCATATTATGCAGATATGATCGATAGCACGACATTTACTATACATTATTACTCTTATATTATCAATCTAACTCGTATTATTAGCCATATTATGCTTATATGATCGATAGAACTACAATTACTATACTCATTACTCTATTATTATCAATCTTACTGATATTATTAACCATATTATGCAGATATGATCGATAGAACGACAATTACTATACTCACTACTCTTATTATTATCAATCTAACTCATATTATTAACCATATTATGCTTATATGATCGATAGAACGACAATTACTATACTTATTACTCTTATTATTATCAATCTAACTCATATTATTAGCCATTATATGCTTATATCATCGATAGAACGAGAATTACTATACTCATTACTCTTATTATTATCAATCTAACTCATATTATTAGCCATATTATGCTAATACGTTCGATAGGAGGTCAATTACTATACGTGTTACACTCACTATTATCAATCTAACTCATATTATTAACCATATTATGCAGATATGATCGATAGCACGACATTTACTATACTTATTACTCTATTATTATCAACTAACTCATATTATTAGCCATATTATGCTTATAAGATCGATAGAACCACAATTACTATACTTATTACACTCACTATTATCAATCTAACTCATATTATTAAACCATACTATGCAGATATGATCGATAGCACGACATTTTACTATACTTATTAACTCTTATTATTATCAATCTAACTCATATTATTAGCCATATTATGCTTATATGATCGATAGAACGAGAATTACTATACTCATTACTCTTATTATTATCAATCTAACTCATATTATTAGCCATATTATGCCTATATGATCGATAGAACGAGAATTACCATACTTTTTACTCTTATTATTATCAATCTAACTCATATTATTAGCCATAATTATGCTTATATGATCGATAGAACGAGAATTACTATACTCACTACTCTTAGTATTATCAATCTAACTCATATTATTAGCCATATTATGCTTATATGATCGATAGAACGACAATTACTATACTTTTTACTCTTATTATTATCAATCTAACTCATATTATTAGCCATATTATGCTTATATGATCGATAGAACCACAATTACTATACTCATTATTCTTATTATTATCAATCCAACTCAGATTATTAGCCATATTATGCTTATAGGATCGATAGAACTACAATTACCTATACTCATTACTTATTATTATCAATCTAACTCATATTATTAGCCATATTATGCTTAAATGATCGATAGAACGACAAATACTATACTCATTACTCTTAATTATTATGAATCTAACTCATATTATTAACCATATTATGCTAATACCGATCGATAGGAGGACAATTACTATACGTATTACACTCACTATTATCAATCTAACTCATATTATTAACCAATATTATGCAGATATGATCGATAGCACGCAGAATTACCATACTTTTACTCTTATTATTATCAATCTAACTCATATTATTAGCCATATTATGCTTATATGATCGATAGAACGAGAATTACTATACTCACTACTCTTAGTATTATCAATCTAACTCATATTAATAGCCATATTATGCTTATATGATCGATAGAACGACAATTTACTATACTTTTTACTCTTATTATTATCAATCTAACTCATATTATTAGCCATATTATGCTTATATGATCGATAGAACACCACAATACTATACTCCATTATTCTTAATATTATCAATCCAACTCTGATTATTAGCCCTATTATGCTTATAGGATCGATAGAACTACAATTACTATACTCATTACTCTTATTATTATCAATCTAACTCATATAATTAGCCATATTATGCTTAAAAGATCGATAGAACGACAAATACTATACTCATTACTCTTATTATTATGAATCTAACTCATATTATTAACCATATTATGCTAATACGATCGATAGGAGGACAATACTTACACTCACTATTATCAATCTAACTCATATTATTAACCATATTATGCAGATATGATCGATAGCACGACATTTACTATACTTATTACTCTTATTATTATCAATCTAACTCATATTATTAGCCATATTATGGTTATATGATCGATAGAACCACAATTACTATACTTATTACACTCACTATTATCAATCTAACTCATATTATTAACCATATTATGCAGATATGATCGATAGCACGACATTTACTGTACTTATTACTCTTATTATTATCAACCTAGCTCATATTATTAGCCATATTATGCTTATATGATCGACAGAACGACAATTACTATACTCATTACTCTTATTATTATCAATCTAACTCATATTATTAACCATATTATGCAGATATGATCGATAGAACGACATTTACTATACTTATTACTCTTATTATTATCAATCTAACTCATATTATTAGCCATATTATGCTTATATGATCGATAGAACGAGAATTACTATACTCATTACTCTTATTATTATCAATCTAACTCATATTATTAGCCATATTATGCAGATATGATCGATAGAACTACAATTACTATACTCATTATTCTTATTATTATCAATCTAACTCATATTATTAGCCATATTATGGTTATATGATCGATAGAACGACAATTACTAAACTCACTACTCTTATTATTATCAATCTAACTCATATTATTAGCCATATTATGCCTATATGATCGACAGAACGACAATTACGATACTTATTACACTCACTATTATCAATCTAACTCATATTATTAACCATATTGTGGAAATATAATCGATAGCACGACATTTACTATACTTATTACACTCACTATTATCAATCTAACTCAAATTATTAACCATATTATGCAGATATGATCGATATAACGACAATTGCTATACTTATTACACTCACTGTTATCAATCTAACTCATATTATTAACCATATTATGCAAATTTGATCGATAGAGCGACAATCACTATACTTATTACTCTTATTATTATCAACCTAGCTCATATTATTAGCCATATTATGCTTATGTGATCGACAGAACGACAATTACTATACTTATTACTCTTATTATTATGAATCTAACTCATTTTATTAACCATATTATGCAGATATGATCGATAGAACTACAATTACTATACTTATTACTCTTATTATTATGAATCTAACACATATTATTAACCATATTATGCAGATGTGATCGATAGAACTACAATTACTATACTTATTACTCTTATTATTATGAATCTAACTCATTTTATTAACCATATTATGCAGATATGATCGATAGAACTACAATTACTATACTTATTACTCTTATTATTATCAATCTAACTCATATTATTAGCCATATTATGCTTATATGATCGATAGAACGAGAATTACTATACTCATTACTCTTATTATTATCAATCTAACTCATATTATTAGCCATATTATGCAGATATGATCGATAGAACTACAATTACTATGCTCATTATTCTTATTATTATCAATCTAACTCATATTATTAGCCATATTATGCTTATATGATCGATAGAACGACAATTACGAAACTCACTACTCTTATTATTATCAATCTAACTCATATTATTAGCCATATTATGCCTATATGATCGACAGAACGACAGCTACGATACTTATTACACTCACTATTATCAATCTAACTCATATTATTAACCATATCGTGGAGATATGATCGGTAGCACGACATTTACTATACTTATTACACTCACTATTATTAATCTAACTCAAATTATTAACCATATTATGCAGATATGATCGATATAACGACAATTGCTATACTTATTACACTCTTTGTTATCAATCTAACTCATATTATTAACCATATTATGCAAATTTGATCGATAGAACGACAATCACTATACTTATTACTCTTATTATTATCAACCTAGCTCATATTATTAGCCATATTATGCTTATGTGATCGACAGAACGACAATTACTATACTTATTATTCTTATTTTTATCAACCTAACTCATATTATTAGCCATATTATGCTTAAATGATCGATAGAACGACAATTACTATACTTATTACTCTTATTATTATGAATCTAAATCATTTTATTAACCATATTATGCAGATATGATCGATAGAACTACAATTGCTATACTTATTACTCTTATTATTATGAATCTAACTCATATTATTAACCATATTATGCAGATATGATCGATAGAACTACAATTACTATACTCATTATTCTTATTATTATCAATCTAACTCATATTATTAGCCATATTATGCCTATATGATCGATAGAACGAGAATTACTATACTTTTTACTCTTATTATTATCAATCTAACTCATATTATTAGCCATATTATGCTTATATGATCGATAGAACGAGAATTACTATACTCACTACTCTTAGTATTATCAATCTAACTCATATTATTAGCCATATTATGCTTATATGATCGATAGAACGACAATTACTATACTTTTTACTCTTATTATTATCAATCCAACTCAGATTATTAGCCATATTATGCTTATATGATCGATAGAACTACAATTACTATACTCATTACTCTTATTATTATCAATCTAACTCATATTATTAGCCATATTATGCTTAAATGATCGATAGAACGACAAATACTATACTCATTACTCTTATTATTATCAATCTAACTCATATTATTAACCATATTATGCTTAAATGATCGATAGAACGACAAATACTATACTCATTACTCTTATTATTATCAATCTAACTCATATTATTAACCATATTATGCTAATACGATCGATAGGAGGTCAATTACTATACGTATTACACTCACTATTATCAATTCAACTCATATTATTAACCATATTATGCAGATATGATCGATAGCAAGACATTTACTATACTTATTACTCTTATTATTATCAATCTAACTCATATTATTAGCCATATTATGCTTATATGATCGATAGAACCACAATTACTATACTTATTACACTCACTATTATCAATCTAACTCATATTATTAACCATATTATGCAGATATGATCGATAGCACGACATTTACTGTACTTATTACTCTTATTATTATCAACCTAGCTCATATTATTAGCCATATTATGCTTATATGATCGACAGAACGACAATTACTATACTCATTACTCTTATTATTATCAATCTAACTCATATTATTAACCATATTATGCAGATATGATCGATAGAACGACAACTACTATACTTATTACTCTTATTATTATCAATCTAACTCATATTAATAACCATATTATGCAGATATGATCGATAGCACGACATTTACTATACTTATTACTCTTATTATTATCAATCTAACTCATATTATTAGCCATATTATGCTTATATGATCGATAGAACGAGAATTACTATACTCATTACTCTTATTATTATCAATCTAACTCATATTATTAGCCATATTATGCAGATATGATCGATAGAACTACAATTACTATACTCATTATTCTTATTATTATCAATCTAACTCATATTATTAGCCATATTATGGTTATATGATCGATAGAACGACAATTACTAAACTCACTACTCTTATTATTATCAATCTAACTCATATTATTAGCCATATTATGCCTATATGATCGACAGAACGACAATTACGATACTTATTACACTCACTATTATCAATCTAACTCATATTATTAACCATATTGTGGAAATATAATCGATAGCACGACATTTACTATACTTATTACACTCACTATTATCAATCTAACTCAAATTATTAACCATATTATGCAGATATGATCGATATAACGACAATTGCTATACTTATTACACTCACTGTTATCAATCTAACTCATATTATTAACCATATTATGCAAATTTGATCGATAGAACGACAATCACTATACTTATTACTCTTACTATTATCAACCTAGCTCATATTATTAGCCATATTATGCTTATGTGATCGACAGAACGACAATTACTATACTTATTATTCTTATTTTTATCAACCTAACTCATATTATTAGCCATATTATGCTTAAATGATCGATAGAACGACAATTACTATACTTATTACTCTTATTATTATGAATCTAACTCATTTTATTAACCATATTATGCAGATATGATCGATAGAACTACAATTACTATACTTATTACTCTTATTATTATGAATCTAACTCATATTATTAACCATATTATGCAGATGTGATCGATAGAACTACAATTACTATACTCATTATTCTTATTATTATCAATCTAACTCATATTATTAGCCATATTATGCCTATATGATCGATAGAACGAGAATTACCATACTTTTTACTCTTATTATTATCAATCTAACTCATATTATTAGCCATATTATGCTTATATGATCGATAGAACGAGAATTACTATACTCACTACTCTTAGTATTATCAATCTAACTCATATTATTAGCCATATTATGCTTATATGATCGATAGAACGACAATTACTATACTTTTTACTCTTATTATTATCAATCTAACTCATATTATTAGCCATATTATGCTTATATGATCGATAGAACCACAATTACTATACTCATTATTCTTATTATTATCAATCCAACTCAGATTATTAGCCATATTATGCTTATAGGATCGATAGAACTACAATTACTATACTCATTACTCTTATTATTATCAATCTAACTCATATTATTAGCCATATTATGCTTAAATGATCGATAGAACGACAAATACTATACTCATTACTCTTATTATTATGAATCTAACTCGTATTATTAACCATATTATGCTAATACGATCGATAGGAGGACAATTACTATACGTATTACACTCACTATTATCAATCTAACTCATATTATTAACCATATTATGCAGATATGATCGATAGCACGACATTTACTATACTTATTACTCTTATTATTATCAATCTAACTCATATTATTAGCCATATTATGGTTATATGATCGATAGAACCACAATTACTATACTTATTACACTCACTATTATCAATCTAACTCATATTATTAACCATATTATGCAGATATGATCGATAGCACGACATTTACTGTACTTATTACTCTTATTATTATCAACCTAGCTCATATTATTAGCCATATTATGCTTATATGATCGACAGAACGACAATTACTATACTCATTACTCTTATTATTATCAATCTAACTCATATTATTAACCATATTATGCAGATATGATCGATAGAACGACATTTACTATACTTATTACTCTTATTATTATCAATCTAACTCATATTATTAGCCATATTATGCTTATATGATCGATAGAACGAGAATTACTATACTCATTACTCTTATTATTATCAATCTAACTCATATTATTAGCCATATTATGCAGATATGATCGATAGAACTACAATTACTATACTCATTATTCTTATTATTATCAATCTAACTCATATTATTAGCCATATTATGGTTATATGACCGATAGAACGACAATTACTAAACTCACTACTCTTATTATTATCAATCTAACTCATATTATTAGCCATATTATGCCTATATGATCGACAGAACGACAATTACGATACTTATTACACTCACTATTATCAATCTAACTCATATTATTAACCATATTGTGGAAATATAATCGATAGCACGACATTTACTATACTTATTACACTCACTATTATCAATCTAACTCAAATTATTAACCATATTATGCAGATATGATCGATATAACGACAATTGCTATACTTATTACACTCACTGTTATCAATCTAACTCATATTATTAACCATATTATGCAAATTTGATCGATAGAACGACAATCACTATACTTATTACTCTTACTATTATCAACCTAGCTCATATTATTAGCCATATTATGCTTATGTGATCGACAGAACGACAATTACTATACTTATTATTCTTATTTTTATCAACCTAACTCATATTATTAGCCATATTATGCTTAAATGATCGATAGAACGACAATTACTATACTTATTACTCTTATTATTATGAATCTAACTCATTTTATTAACCATATTATGCAGATATGATCGATAGAACTACAATTACTATACTTATTACTCTTATTATTATGAATCTAACTCATATTATTAACCATATTATGCAGATGTGATCGATAGAACTACAATTACTATACTCATTATTCTTATTATTATCAATCTAACTCATATTATTAGCCATATTATGCCTATATGATCGATAGAACGAGAATTACCATACTTTTTACTCTTATTATTATCAATCTAACTCATATTATTAGCCATATTATGCTTATATGATCGATAGAACGAGAATTACTATACTCACTACTCTTAGTATTATCAATCTAACTCATATTATTAGCCATATTATGCTTATATGATCGATAGAACGACAATTACTATACTTTTTACTCTTATTATTATCAATCTAACTCATATTATTAGCCATATTATGCTTATATGATCGATAGAACCACAATTACTATACTCATTATTCTTATTATTATCAATCCAACTCAGATTATTAGCCATATTATGCTTATAGGATCGATAGAACTACAATTACTATACTCATTACTCTTATTATTATCAATCTAACTCATATTATTAGCCATATTATGCTTAAATGATCGATAGAACGACAAATACTATACTCATTACTCTTATTATTATGAATCTAACTCATATTATTAACCATATTATGCTAATACGATCGATAGGAGGACAATTACTATACGTATTACACTCACTATTATCAATCTAACTCATATTATTAACCATATTATGCAGATATGATCGATAGCACGACATTTACTATACTTATTACTCTTATTATTATCAATCTAACTCATATTATTAGCCATATTATGGTTATATGATCGATAGAACCACAATTACTATACTTATTACACTCACTATTATCAATCTAACTCATATTATTAACCATATTATGCAGATATGATCGATAGCACGATATTTACTATACTTATTACTCTTATTATTATCAATCTAACTCATATTATTAGCCATATTATGCTTATATGATCGATAGAACGAGAATTACTATACTCATTACTCTTATTATTATCAATCTAACTCATATTATTAGCCATATTATGCAGATATGATCGATAGAACCACAATTACTATACTTATTACACTCACTATTATCAATCTAACTCATATTATTAACCATATTATGCAGATATGATCGATAGCACGACATTTTGCTATACTTATTACTCTTATTATTATCAATCTACCTCATATTATTAGCCATATTATGCTTATATGATCGATAGAACTACAATTACTATACTCATTACTCTTATTATTATCAATCTACCTCATATTATTAGCCATATTATGCTTAAATGATCGATAGAACTACAAATACTATACTCATTACTCTTATTATTATCAATCTAACTCATATTATTAACCATATTATGCAGATATGATCGATAGCACGACATTTACTATACTTATTACTCTTATTATTATCAATCTAACTCATATTATTAGCCATATTATGCTTATATGATCGACAGAACGACAATTACTATACTTATTACACTTACTATTATCAACCTAACTCATATTATTAGCCATATTATGCTTATATGATCGATGGAACGACAATTACTATACTCACTACTTTTATTATTATCAAACTAACTCATATTATTAGCCATATTATGCTTATATGATCGATAGAACGACAATTACTATACTTACTACTCTTATCAGTATCAATCTAGCTCATATTATTAACCATATTATGCAGATATGATCGATAGCACGACATTTACTTTACTTATTACTCTTATTATTATCAATCTAACTCATATTTTTAGCCATATTATGCAGATATGATCGATAGAACTACAATTACTATACTCATTATTCTTATTATTATCAATCTAACTCATATTATTAGCCATATTATGCTTATATGATCGATAGAACGACAATTACGAAACTCACTACTCTTATTATTATCAATCTAACTCATATTATTAGCCATATTATGCCTATATGATCGACAGAACGACAATTACGATACTTATTACACTCACTATTATCAATCTAACTCATATTATTAACCATATCGTGGAGATATGATCGATAGCACGACATTTACTATACCTATTACACTCACTATTATCAATCTAACTCAAATTATTAACCATATTATGCAGATATGATCGATATAACGACAATTGCTATACTTATTACACTCACTGTTATCAATCTAACTCATATTATTAACCATATTATGCAAATTTGATCGATAGAACGACAATCACTATACTTATTACTCTTATTATTATCAACCTAGCTCATATTATTAGCCATATTATGCTTATGTGATCGACAGAACGACAATTACTATACTTATTATTCTTATTTTTATCAACCTAACTCATATTATTAGCCATATTATGCTTAAATGATCGATAGAACGACAATTACTATACTTATTACTCTTATTATTATGAATCTAACTCATTTTATTAACCATATTATGCAGATATGATCGATAGAACTACAATTACTATACTTATTACTCTTACTATTATGAATCTAACTCATTTTATTAACCATATTATGCAGATATGATCGATAGAACTACAATTACTATACTTATTACTCTTATTATTATGAATCCAACTCATATTATTAACCATATTATGCAGATGTGATCGATAGAACTACAATTACTATACTCATTATTCTTATTATTATCAATCTAACTCATATTATTAGCCATATTATGCCTATATGATCGATAGAACGAGAATTACTATACTTTTTACTCTTATTATTATCAATCTAACTCATATTATTAACCATATTATGCACATATGATCGATAGAACTACAATTACTATACTCACTACTCTTAGTATTATCAATCTAACTCATATTATTAGCCATATTATGCCTATATGATCGATAGAACGACAATTACTATACTTTTTACTCTTATTATTATCAATCTAACTCATATTATTAGCCATATTATGCTTATATGATCGATAGAACAACAATTACTATACTCATTATTCTTATTATTATCAATCCGACTCAGATTATTAGCCATATTATGCTTATATGATCGATAGAACTACAATTACTATACTCATTACTCTTATTATTATCAATCTAACTCATATTATTAGCCATATTATGCTTAAATGATCGATAGAACGACAAATACTATACTCATTACTCTTATTATTATCAATCTAACTCATATTATTAACCATATTATGCTAATACGATCGATCGGAGGTCAATTACTATACGTATTACACTCACTATTGTCAATCTAACTCATATTATTAACCATATTATGCAGATATGATCGATAGCACGACATTTACTATACTTATTACTCTTATTATTATCAATCTAACTCGTATTATTAGCCATATTATGCTTATATGATCGATAGAACTACAATTACTATACTCATTACTCTTATTATTATCAATCTTACTGATATTATTAACCATATTATGCAGATATGATCGATAGAACGACAATTACTATACTCACTACTCTTATTATTATCAATCTAACTCATATTATTAACCATATTATGCTTATATGATCGATAGAACGACAATTACTATACTTATTACTCTTATTATTATCAATCTAACTCATATTATTAGCCATTTTATGCTTATATCATCGATAGAACGAGAATTACTATACTCATTACTCTTATTATTATCAATCTAACTCATATTATTAGCCATATTATGCTAATACGTTCGATAGGAGGTCAATTACTATACGTGTTACACTCACTATTATCAATCTAACTCATATTATTAACCATATTATGCAGATATGATCGATAGCACGACATTTACTATACTTATTACTCTTATTATTATCAATCTAACTCATATTATTAGCCATATTATGCTTATATGATCGATAGAACCACAATTACTATACTTATTACACTCACTATTATCAATCTAACTCATATTATTAACCATACTATGCAGATATGATCGATAGCACGACATTTACTATACTTATTACTCTTATTATTATCAATCTAACTCATATTATTAGCCATATTATGCTTATATGATCGATAGAACGAGAATTACTATACTCATTACTCTTATTATTATCAATCTAACTCATATTATTAGCCATATTATGCCTATATGATCGATAGAACGAGAATTACCATACTTTTTACTCTTATTATTATCAATCTAACTCATATTATTAGCCATATTATGCTTATATGATCGATAGAACGAGAATTACTATACTCACTACTCTTAGTATTATCAATCTAACTCATATTATTAGCCATATTATGCTTATATGATCGATAGAACGACAATTACTATACTTTTTACTCTTATTATTATCAATCTAACTCATATTATTAGCCATATTATGCTTATATGATCGATAGAACCACAATTACTATACTCATTATTCTTATTATTATCAATCCAACTCAGATTATTAGCCATATTATGCTTATAGGATCGATAGAACTACAATTACTATACTCATTACTCTTATTATTATCAATCTAACTCATATTATTAGCCATATTATGCTTAAATGATCGATAGAACGACAAATACTATACTCATTACTCTTATTATTATGAATCTAACTCATATTATTAACCATATTATGCTAATACGATCGATAGGAGGACAATTACTATACGTATTACACTCACTATTATCAATCTAACTCATATTATTAACCATATTATGCAGATATGATCGATAGCACGACATTTACTATACTTATTACTCTTATTATTATCAATCTAACTCATATTATTAGCCATATTATGGTTATATGATCGATAGAACCACAATTACTATACTTATTACACTCACTATTATCAATCTAACTCATATTATTAACCATATTATGCAGATATGATCGATAGCACGACATTTACTATACTTATTACTCTTATTATTATCAATCTAACTCGTATTATTAGCCATATTATGCTTATATGATCGATAGAACTACAATTACTATACTCATTACTCTTATTATTATCAATCTTACTGATATTATTAACCATATTATGCAGATATGATCGATAGAACGACAATTACTATACTCACTACTCTTATTATTATCAATCTAACTCATATTATTAACCATATTATGCTTATATGATCGATAGAACGACAATTACTATACTTATTACTCTTATTATTATCAATCTAACTCATATTATTAGCCATTTTATGCTTATATCATCGATAGAACGAGAATTACTATACTCATTACTCTTATTATTATCAATCTAACTCATATTATTAGCCATATTATGCTAATACGTTCGATAGGAGGTCAATTACTATACGTGTTGCACTCACTATTATCAATCTAACTCATATTATTAACCATATTATGCAAATATGATCGACAGCACGACATTTACTATACTTATTACTCTTATTATTATCAATCTAACTCATATTATTAGCCATATTATGCTTATATGATCGACAGAACGACAATTACTATACTTATTACACTTACTATTACCAACCTAACTCATATTATTAGCCATATTATGCTTATATGATCGATAGAACGACAATTACTATACTCACTACTTTTATTATTATCAAACTAACTCATATTATTAGCCATATTATGCTTATATGATCGATAGAACGACAATTACTATACTTACTACTCTTATCAGTATCAATCTAACTCATATTATTAACCATATTATGCAGATATGATCGATAGCACGACATTTACTATACTTATTACTCTTATTATTATCAATCTAACTCATATTATTAGCCATATTATGCTTATATGATCGATAGAACCACAATTACTATACTCATTATTCTTATTATTATCAATCCAACTCAGATTATTAGCCATATTATGCTTATATGATCGATAGAACTACAATTACTATACTCATTACTCTTATTATTATCAATCTAACTCATATTATTAGCCATATTATGCTTAAATGATCGATAGAACGACAAATACTATACTCATTACTCTTATTATTATCAATCTAACTCATATTATTAACCATATTATGCTAATACGTTCGATAGGAGGTCAATTACTATACGTGTTACACTCACTATTATCAATCTAACTCATATTATTAACCATATTATGCAGATATGATCGATAGCACGACATTTACTATACTTATTACTCTTATTATTATCAATCTAACTCATATTATTAGCCATATTATGCTTATGTGATCGATAGAACCACAATTACTATACTTATTACACTCACTATTATCAATCTAACTCATATTATTAACCATACTATGCAGATATGATCGATAGCACGACATTTACTATACTTATTACTCTTATTATTATCAATCTAACTCATATTATTAGCCATATTATGCTTATATGATCGATAGAACGAGAATTACTATACTCATTACTCTTATTATTATCAATCTAACTCATATTATTAGCCATATTATGCAGATATGATCGATAGAACTACAATTACTATACTCATTATTCTTATTATTATCAATCTAACTCATATTATTAGCCATATTATGCTTATATGATCGATAGAACGACAATTACGAAACCACTACTCTTATTATTATCAATCTAACTCATATTATTAGCCATATTATGCCTATATGATCGACAGAACGACAATTACGATACTTATTACACTCACTATTATCAATCTAACTCATATTATTAACCATATCGTGGAGATATGATCGATAGCACGACATTTAGTATACTTATTACACTCACTATTATCAATCTAACTCAAATTATTAACCATATTATGCAGATATGATCGATATAACGACAATTGCTATACTTATTACACTCACTGTTATCAATCTAACTCATATTATTAACCATATTATGCAAATTTGATCGATAGAACGACAATCACTATACTTATTACTCTTATTATTATCAACCTAGCTCATATTATTAGCCATATTATGCTTATATGATCGACAGAACGACAATTACTATACTCATTACTCTTATTATTATCAATCTAACTCATATTATTAACCATATTATGCAGATATGATCGATAGAACGACAACTACTATACTTATTGCTCTTATTATTATCAATCTAACTCATATTAATAACCATATTATGCAGATATGATCGATAGCACGACATTTACTATACTTATTACTCTTATTATTATCAATCTAACTCATATTATTAGCCATATTATGCTTATATGATCGATAGAACGAGAATTACTATACTCATTACTCTTTTTATTATCAATCTAACTCATATTATTAGCCATATTATGCTTATCTGATCGATAGAACGACAATTACTATACTCACTACTCTTATTATTATAAATCTAACTCATATTATTAGCCATATTATGCTTATATGATCGACAGAACGACAATTACTATACTTATTACACTTACCATTATCAATCTAACTCATATTATTAGCCACATTATGCCTATATGATCGATAGAACGAGAATTACTATACTTTTTACTCTTATTATTATCAATCTAACTCATATTATTAGCCATATTATGCTTATATGATCGATAGAACGAGAATTACTATACTCACTACTCTTAGTATTATCAATCTAACTCATATTATTAGCCATATTATGCTTATATGATCGATAGAACGACAATTACTATACTTTTTACTCTTATTATTATCAATCTAACTCATATTATTAGCCATATTATGCAGATATGATCGATAGAACTGCAATCACTATACTCATTATTCTTATTATTATCAATCTAACTCATATTATTAGCCATATTATGGTTATATGATCGATAGAACGACAATTACTAAACTCACTACTCTTATTATTATCAATCTAACTCATATTATTAGCCATATTATGCTTAAATGATCGATAGAACGACAAATACTATACT
>NW_027474850.1:0-25526 GCF_050947335.1 Megachile rotundata | reverse complement strand
ATAATATAGCTAATAATATGAGTTACATTGATAATAATAAGAGTAATAAGTATAGTAATTGTCGTTCTATCGATCTTATAAGCATAATATGGCTAATAATATGAGTTAGATTGATAATAATAAGATTAATAAGTATAGTAATTGTCGTTCTATCGATCATATAAGCATAACATAGCTAATAATATGAGTTAGATTGATAATAATAAGAGTAATGTGTATAGTAATTGTCGTTCTATCGATCATATAAGCATAATATGGCTAATAATATGAGTTACATTGATAATAATAAGAGTAATAAGTATAGTAATTGTCGTTCTATCGATCAATTAAGCATAATATGGCTAATAATATGAGTTAGATTGATAATGGTGAGTGTAATAGGTATAGTAATTGTCGCTCTACCGATCATATAAGCATAATATGGCTAATAATATGAGTTAGATAGATAATAATAAGAGTAATGAGTATAGTTATTGTCGTTCTATCGATCATATCTGCATAATGTGGTTAATAATATGAGTTAGATTGATAATAGTGAGTGTAATAAGTATAGTAATTGTCGTTCTATCGACCATATAAGCATAATATGGCTAATAATATGAGTTAGATTGATAATAATAAGATTAATAAGTATAGTAATTGTCGTTCTATCGATCATATAAGCATAACATAGCTAATAATATGAGTTAGATTGATAATAATAAGAGTAATGAGTATAGTAATTGTCGTTCTATCGATCATATAAGCATAATATGGCTAATAATATGAGTTAGATTGATAATAATAAGAATAATGAGTCTAGTAATTGTCGTTCTATCGATCATATCTGCATAATATGGTTAATAATATGAGTTAGATTGATAATAATAAGAGTAGTGAGTATAGTAATTGCCGTTCTATCGATCATATCTGCATAATATGGTTAATAATATGAGTTACATTGATAATAGTGAGTGTAATAAGTTTAGTAAATGTCGTTCTATCGATCATATAAGCATAATATAGCTAATAATATGAGTTACATTGATAATAATAAGAGTAATAAGTATAGTAATTGTCGTTCTATCGATCTTATAAGCATAATATGGCTAATAATATGAGTTAGATTGATAATAATAAGATTAATAAGTATAGTAATTGTCGTTCTATCGATCATATAAGCATAACATAGCTAATAATATGAGTTAGATTGATAATAATAAGAGTAATGAGTATAGTAATTGTCGTTCTATCGATCATATAAGCATAATATGGCTAATAATATGAGTTACATTGATAATAATAAGAGTAATAAGTATAGTAATTGTCGTTCTATCGATCAATTAAGCATAATATGGCTAATAATATGAGTTAGATTGATAATAATAACAGTAATGAGTATAGTAATTGTCGTCCTATCGATCATATAACCATAATGTGGCAAATAATATGAGTTAGATTGATAATAATAAGAGTAATATGTATAGTAATTATCGTTCTATCGATCATATAAGCATAATATGCCTAATAATATGAGTTAGATTGATAATAATAACAGTAATGAGTATAGTAATTGTCGTCCTATCGATCATATAAGCATAATATGGCTAATAATATGAGTCAGATTGATAATAATAAGAGTAATATGTATAGTAATCGTCGTTCTATCGATCATATAAGCATAATATTGCTAATAATATGAGTTAGATTGATAATAGTGAGTGTAATAAGTATAGTAATTGTCGGTCTATCGATCATATAAGCAGAATATGGCTAATAATATGAGTTAGATTGATAGTAGTAAGAGTAATGAGTATAGTAATTGTCGTACTATCGATCATATAAGCATAATGTGGCTAATAATATGAGTTAGATTGATAATAATAAGAGTAGTGAGTATAGTAATTGTCGTTCTATCGATCATATCTGCATAATATGGTTAATAATATGAGTTAGATTGATAATAGTGAGTGTAATAAGTATAGTAATTGTCGCTCTATCGATCATATAAGCATAATATGGCTAATAATATGAGATAGATAGATAATAATAAGAGTAATGAGTATAGTTATTGTCGTTCTATCGATCATATCTGCATAATATGGTTAATAATATGAGTTAGATTGGTAATAGTGAGTGTAATAAGTATAGCAATTGTCGTTCTATCGGTCATATGACCATAATATGGCTAATAATATGAGTTAGATTGATAATAATAAGAGTAATAAGTATAGTAATTGTCGTTCTATCGATCATATAAGCATAATATGGCTAATAATATGAGTTAGATTGATAATAGTGAGTGTAATAAGTATAGTAATTGTCGTTCTATCGATCATATAAGCAGAATATGGCTAATAATATGAGTTAGATTGATAATAGTAAGAGTAATGAGTATAGTAATTGTCGTACTATCGATCATATAAGCATAATGTGGCTAATAATATGAGTTAGATTGATAATAATAAGAGTAATAAGTATAGTAATTGTCGTTCTATCGGTCATATAACCATAATATGGCTAATAATATGAGTTAGATTGATAATAATAAGAGTAATGAGTATAGTAATTGTCGTTCTATCGATCATATCTGCATAATATGGTTAATAATATGAGTTAGATTGATAATATTGAGTGTAATAAGTATAATAGTGGTCGTTCTATCGATCATATCTCCATAATATGGTTACTAATATGAGTTAGATCGATAATAGTGAGTGTAATGAGTATAGTAATTGCCGTTCTATCGATCATATAAGCATAATATGGCTAATAATATGAGTTAGATTGATAGTAATAAGATTAATAAGTATAGTAATTGTCGTTCTATCGATCATATCTGCATAATATGGTTAATAATATGAGTTAGATTGATAATAGTGAGTGTAATAAGTATAGTAATTGTCGTTCTATCGATCATATAAGCATAATGTGGCTAATAATATGAGTTAGATTGATAATAACAAGAGTAATGAGTATAGTAATTGTCGTTCAATCGATCATATCTGCATTATATGGTTAATAATATGAGTTAGATTGATAATGGTGAGTGTAATAGGTATAGTAATTGTCGCTCTACCGATCATATAAGCATAATATGGCTAATAATATGAGTTAGATAGATAATAATAAGAGTAATGAGTATAGTTATTGTCGTTCTATCGATCATATCTGCATAATGTGGTTAATAATATGAGTTAGATTGATAATAGTGAGTGTAATAAGTATAGTAATTGTCGTTCTATCGACCATATAAGCATAATATGGCTAATAATATGAGTTAGATTGATAATAATAAGATTAATAAGTATAGTAATTGTCGTTCTATCGATCATATAAGCATAACATAGCTAATAATATGAGTTAGATTGATAATAATAAGAGTAATGAGTATAGTAATTGTCGTTCTATCGATCATATAAGCATAATATGGCTAATAATATGAGTTAGATTGATAATAATAAGAATAATGAGTCTAGTAATTGTCGTTCTATCGATCATATCTGCATAATATGGTTAATAATATGAGTTAGATTGATAATAATAAGAGTAGTGAGTATAGTAATTGCCGTTCTATCGATCATAGCTGCATAATATGGTTAATAATATGAGTTACATTGATAATAGTGAGTGTAATAAGTTTAGTAAATGTCGTTCTATCGATCATATAAGCATAATATAGCTAATAATATGAGTTACATTGATAATAATAAGAGTAATAAGTATAGTAATTGTCGTTCTATCGATCTTATAAGCATAATATGGCTAATAATATGAGTTAGATTGATAATAGGGAGTGTAATAAGTTTAGTAAATGTCGTTCTATCGATCATATAAGCATAATATAGCTAATAATATGAGTTACATTGATAATAATAAGAGTAATAAGTATAGTAATTGTCGTTCTATCGATCATATAAGCATAATATGGCTAATAATATGAGTTAGATTGATAATAGTGGGTGTAATAAGTATAGTAATTGTCGTTATATCGATCATATAAGCAGAATATGGCTAATAATATGAGTTAGATTGATAATAGTAAGAGTAATGAGTATAGCAATTGTCGTACTATCGATCATATAAGCATAATGTGGCTAATAATATGAGTTAGATTGATAATAATAAGAGTAATGAGTCTAGTAATTGTCGTTCTATCGATCATATCTGCATAATATGGTTAATAATATTAGTTAGAATGATAACAGTGAGTGTAATAAGTTTAGTGATTGTCGTTCTATCGATCATATCTGCATAATATGGTTAATAATATGAGTTACATTGATAATAGTGAGTGTAATAAGTTTAGTAAATGTCGTTCTATCGATCATATAAGCATAATATAGCTAATAATATGAGTTACATTGATAACAATAAGAGTAATAAGTATAGTAATTGTCGTTCTATCGATCATATAAGCATAATATGGCTAATAATATGAGTTAGATTGATAAAAGTGAGTGTAATAAGTTTAGTAAATGTCGTTCTATCGATCATATAAGCATAATATAGCTAATAATATGAGTTAGATTGATAATAATAAGAGTAATGAGTATAGTAATTGTCGTTCTATCGATCATATAAGCATAATATGGCTAATAATATGAGTTAGATTGATAATAATAAGAGTAATGAGTCTAGTAATTGTCGTTCTATCGATCATATCTGCATAATATGGTTAATAATATGAGTTAGATTGATAATAATAAGAGTAATGAGTATAGTAATTGTCGTTCTATCGATCATATCTGCATAATATGGTTAATAATACGAGTTACATTGATAATAGTGAGTGTAATAAGTTTAGTAAATGTCGTTCTATCGATCATATAATCATAATATAGCTAATAATATTAGTTACATTGATAATAATAAGAGTAATAAGTATAGTAATTGTCGTTCTATCGATCATATAAGCATAATATGGCTAATAATATGAGTTAGATTCATAATAATAACAGTAATAAGTATAGTAATTATCGTCCTATCGATCATATAAGCATAATATGGCTAATAATATGAGTTAGATTGATAATAATAAGAGTAATGAGTATAGTAATTGTCGTTCTATCGATCATATCTGCATAATATGGTTAATAATATGAGTTAGATTGATAATAGTGAGTGTAATAAGTTTTGTAAATGTCGTTCTATCGATCATATAAGCATAATATAGCTAATAATATGAGTTACATTGATAATAATAAGAGTAATGAGTATAGTAATTGTCGTTCTATCGATCATATCTGCATAATATGACTAATAATATGAGTTAGATTGATAATAATAACAGTAATGAGTATAGTAATTGTCGTCCTATCGATCATATAAGCATAATATGGCTAATAATATGAGTTAGATTGATAATAATAAGAGTAATATGTATAGTAATTATCGTTCTATCGATCATATAAGCATAATATGCCTAATAATATGAGTTAGATTGATAATACTAACAGTAATGAGTATAGTAATTGTCGTCCTATCGATCATATAAGCATAATATTGCTAATAATATGAGTTAGATTGATAATAATAAGAGTAATATGTATAGTAACTGTCGTTCTATCGATCATATAAGCATAATATGGCTAATAATATGAGTTAGATTGATAATAGTGAGTGTAATAAGTATAGTAATTGTCGCTCTATCGATCATATAAGCAGAATATGGTTAATAATATGAGTTAGATTGATAATAGTAAGAGTAATGCGTATAGTAATTGTCGTACTATCGATCATATAAGCATAATATGGCTAATAATATGAGTTAGATTGATAATAATAAGAGTAATGAGTATAGTAATTGTCGTTCTATCGATCATATAAGCATAATATGGCTAATAATATGAGTTAGATTGATAATAATAACAGTAATGAGTATAGTAATTGTCGTCCTATCGATCATATAAGCATAATATGGCTAATAATATGAGTTAGATTGATAATAATAAGAGTAATATGTGTTGTAACTGTCGTTCTATCGATCATATAAGCATAATATGGCTAATAATATGAGTTAGATTGATAATAGTGAGTGTAATAAGTATAGTAATTGTCGTTCTATCGATCATATAAGCAGAATATGGCTAATAATATGAGTTAGATTGATAATAGTAAGAGTAATGAGTATAGTAATTGTCGTACTATCGATCATATAAGCATAATGTGGCTAATAATATGAGTTAGATTGATAATAATAAGAGTAATAAGTATAGTAATTGTCGTTCTATCGGTCATATAACCATAATATGGCTAATAATATGAGTTAGATTGATAATAATAAGATTAATAAGTATAGTAATTGTCGTTCTATCGATCATATCTGCATAATATGGTTAATAATATGAGTTAGATTGATAATAGTGAGTGTAATAAGTATAGTAATTGTCGTTCTATCGATCATATAAGCATAATGTGGCTAATAATATGAGTTAGATTGATAATAACAAGAGTAATGAGTATAGTAATTGTCGTTCAATCGATCATATCTGCATTATATGGTTAATAATATGAGTTAGATTGATAATAGTGAGTGTAATAAGTATAGTAATTGTCGCTCTATCGATCATATAAGCATAATATGGCTAATAATATGAGTTAGATAGATAATAATAAGAGTAATGAGTATAGTTATTGTCGTTCTATCGATCGTATCTGCATAATGTGGTTAATAATATGAGTTAGATTGATAATAGTGAGTGTAATAAGTATAGTAATTGTCGTTCTATCGATCATATCTGCATAATATGGTTAATAATATGAGTTAGATTGATAATAATAAGAGTAATGAGTATAGTAATTGTCGTTCTATCGATCATATCTGCATAATATGGTTAATAATATGAGTTAGATTGATAATAATAAGAGTAATGAGTATAGTAATTGTCGTTCTATCGATCATATAAGCATAATATGGCTAATAATATGAGTTAGATTGATAATAATAAGAATAATGAGTTTAGTAATTGTCGTTCTATCGATCATATCTGCATAATATGGTTAATAATATGAGTTAGATTGATAATAATAAGAGTAATGAGTATAGTAATTGTCGTTCTATCGATCATATAAGCATAATATGGCTAATAATATGAGTTAGATTGATAATAATAACAGTAATGAGTATAGTAATTGTCGTCCTATCGATCATATAAGCATAATATGGCTAATAATATGAGTTAGATTGATAATAATAAGAGTGATATGTATAGTAATTATCGTTCTATCGATCATATAAGCATAATATGGCTAATAATATGAGTTAGATTGATAATAATAACAGTAATGAGTATAGTAATTGTCGTCCTATCGATCATATAAGCATAATATGGCTAATAATATGAGTTAGATTGATAATAATAAGAGTAGTGAGTATAGTAATTGTCGTTCTATCGATCATATCTGCATAATATGGTTAATAATATGAGTTAGATTGGTAATAGTGAGTGTAATAAGTATAGTAATTGTCGTTCTATCGGTCATATGAGCATAATATGGCTAATAATATGAGTTAGATTGATAATAATAAGAGTAATAAGTATAGTAATTGTCGTTCTATCGATCATATAAGCATAATATGGCTAATAATATGAGTTAGATTGATAATAGTGAGTGTAATAAGTATAGTAATTGCCGTTCTATCGATCATATAAGCAGAATATGGCTAATAATATGAGTTAGATTGATAATAGTAAGAGCAATGAGTATAGTAATTGTCGTACTATCGATCATATAAGCATAATGTGGCTAATAATATGAGTTAGATTGATAATAATAAGAGTAATAAGTATAGTAATTGTCGTTCTATCGGTCATATAACCATAATATGGCTAATAATATGAGTTAGATTGATAATAATAAGATTAATAAGTATAGTAATTGTCGTTCTATCGATCATATCTGCATAATATGGTTAATAATATGAGTTAGATTGATAATAGTGAGTGTAATAAGTATAGTAATTGTCGTTCTATCGATCATATAAGCATAATGTGGCTAATAATATGAGTTAGATTGATAATAACAGGAGTAATGAGTATAGTAATTGTCGTTCAATCGATCATATCTGCATTATATGGTTAATAATATGAGTTAGATTGATAATAGTGAGTGTAATAAGTATAGTAATTGTCGCTCTATCGATCATATAAGCATAATATGGCTAATAATATGAGTTAGATAGATAATAATAAGAGTAATGAGTATAGTTATTGTCGTTCTATCGATCATATCTCCATAATATGGTTACTAATATGAGTTAGATCGATAATAGTGAGTGTAATGAGTATAGTAATTGCCGTTCTATCGATCATATAAGCATAATGTGGCTAATAATATGAGTTAGATTGATAATAATAAGAGTAGTGAGTATAGTAATTGCCGTTCTATCGATCATAGCTGCATAATATGGTTAATAATATGAGTTACATTGATAATAGTGAGTGTAATAAGTTTAGTAAATGTCGTTCTATCGATCATATAAGCATAATATAGCTAATAATATGAGTTACATTGATAATAATAAGAGTAATAAGTATAGTAATTGTCGTTCTATCGATCTTATAAGCATAATATGGCTAATAATATGAGTTAGATTGATAATAGGGAGTGTAATAAGTTTAGTAAATGTCGTTCTATCGATCATATAAGCATAATATAGCTAATAATATGAGTTACATTGATAATAATAAGAGTAATAAGTATAGTAATTGTCGTTCTATCGATCATATAAGCATAATATGGCTAATAATATGAGTTAGATTGATAATAGTGGGTGTAATAAGTATAGTAATTGTCGTTATATCGATCATATAAGCAGAATATGGCTAATAATATGAGTTAGATTGATAATAGTAAGAGTAATGAGTATAGCAATTGTCGTACTATCGATCATATAAGCATAATGTGGCTAATAATAGGAGTTAGATTGATAATAATAAGAGTAATGAGTCTAGTAATTGTCGTTCTATCGATCATATCTGCATAATATGGTTAATAATATTAGTTAGAATGATAACCGCGAGTGTAATAAGTTTAGTGATTGTCGTTCTATCGATCATATCTGCATAATATGGTTAATAATATGAGTTACATTGATAATAGTGAGTGTAATAAGTTTAGTAAATGTCGTTCTATCGATCATATAAGCATAATATAGCTAATAATATGAGTTACATTGATAACAATAAGAGTAATAAGTATAGTAATTGTCGTTCTATCGATCATATAAGCATAATATGGCTAATAATATGAGTTAGATTGATAAAAGTGAGTGTAATAAGTTTAGTAAATGTCGTTCTATCGATCATATAAGCATAATATAGCTAATAATATGAGTTAGATTGATAATAATAAGAGTAATGAGTATAGTAATTGTCGTTCTATCGATCATATAAGCATAATATGGCTAATAATATGAGTTAGATTGATAATAATAAGAGTAATGAGTCTAGTAATTGTCGTTCTATCGATCATATCTGCATAATATGGTTAATAATATGAGTTAGATTGATAATAATAAGAGTAATGAGTATAGTAATTGTCGTTCTATCGATCATATCTGCATAATATGGTTAATAATATGAGTTACATTGATAATAGTGAGTGTAATAAGTTTAGTAAATGTCGTTCTATCGATCATATAATCATAATATAGCTAATAATATGAGTTAGATTCATAATAATAACAGTAATGAGTATAGTAATTGTCGTCCTATCGATCATATAAGCATAATATGGCTAATAATATGAGTTAGATTGATAATAATAAGAGTAATGAGAATAGTAATTGTCGTTCTATCGATCATATCTGCATAATATGGTTAATAATATGAGTTAGATTGATAATAGTGAGTGTAATAAGTTTTGTAAATGTCGTTCTATCGATCATATAAGCATAATATAGCTAATAATATGAGTTACATTGATAATAATAAGAGTAATGAGTATAGTAATTGTCGTTCTATCGATCATATCTGCATAATATGACTAATAATATGAGTTAGATTGATAATAATAACAGTAATGAGTATAGTAATTGTCGTCCTATCGATCATATAAGCATAATATGGCTAATAATATGAGTTAGATTGATAATAATAAGAGTAATATGTATAGTAATTATCGTTCTATCGATCATATAAGCATAATATGCCTAATAATATGAGTTAGATTGATAATACTAACAGTAATGAGTATAGTAATTGTCGTCCTATCGATCATATAAGCATAATATGGCTAATAATATGAGTTAGATTGATAATAATAAGAGTAATATGTATAGTAACTGTCGTTCTATCGATCATATAAGCATAATATGGCTAATAATATGAGTTAGATTGATAATAGTGAGTGTAATAAGTATAGTAATTGTCGCTCTATCGATCATATAAGCAGAATATGGTTAATAATATGAGTTAGATTGATAATAGTAAGAGTAATGCGTATAGTAATTGTCGTACTATCGATCATATAAGCATAATATGGCTAATAATATGAGTTAGATTGATAATAATAAGAGTAATGAGTATAGTAATTGTCGTTCTATCGATCATATAAGCATAATATGGCTAATAATATGAGTTAGATTGATAATAATAACAGTAATGAGTATAGTAATTGTCGTCCTATCGATCATATAAGCATAATATGGCTAATAATATGAGTTAGATTGATAATAATAAGAGTAATATGTGTTGTAACTGTCGTTCTATCGATCATATAAGCATAATATGGCTAATAATATGAGTTAGATTGATAATAGTGAGTGTAATAAGTATAGTAATTGTCGTTCTATCGATCATATAAGCAGAATATGGCTAATAATATGAGTTAGATTGATAATAGTAAGAGTAATGCGTATAGTAATTGTCGTACTATCGATCATATAAGCATAATATGGCTAATAATATGAGTTAGATTGATAATAATAAGAGTAATGAGTATAGTAATTGTCGTGCTATCGATCATATAAGCATAATATGGCTAATAATATGAGTTAGATTGATAATAATAACAGTAATGAGTATAGTAATTGTCGTCCTATCGATCATATAAGCATAATATGGCTAATAATATGAGTTAGATTGATAATAATAAGAGTAGTGAGTATAGTAATTGTCGTTCTATCGATCATATCTGCATAATATGGTTAATAATATGAGTTAGATTGGTAATAGTGAGTGTAATAAGTATAGTAATTGTCGTTCTATCGGTCATATGAGCATAATATGGCTAATAATATGAGTTAGATTGATAATAATAAGAGTAATAAGTATAGTAATTGTCGTTCTATCGATCATATAAGCATAATATGGCTAATAATATGAGTTAGATTGATAATAGTGAGTGTAATAAGTATAGTAATTGTCGTTCTATCGATCATATAAGCAGAATATGGCTAATAATATGAGTTAGATTGATAATAGTAAGAGTAATGAGTATAGTAATTGTCGTACTATCGATCATATAAGCATAATGTGGCTAATAATATGAGTTAGATTGATAATAATAAGAGTAATAAGTATAGTAATTGTCGTTCTATCGGTCATATAACCATAATATGGCTAATAATATGAGTTAGATTGATAATAATAAGATTAATAAGTATAGTAATTGTCGTTCTATCGATCATATCTGCATAATATGGTTAATAATATGAGTTAGATTGACAATAGTGAGTGTAATAAGTATAGTAATTGTCGTTCTATCGATCATATAAGCATAATGTGGCTAATAATATGAGTTAGATTGATAATAACAAGAGTAATGAGTATAGTAATTGTCGTTCAATCGATCATATCTGCATTATATGGTTATTAATATGAGTTAGATTGATAATAGTGAGTGTAATAAGTATAGTAATTGTCGCTCTATCGATCATATAAGCATAATATGGCTAACAGTATGAGTTAGATAGATAATAATAAGAGTAATGAGTATAGTTATTGTCGTTCTATCGATCGTATCTGCATAATGTGGTTAATAATATGAGTTAGATTGATAATAGTGAGTGTAATAAGTATAGTAATTGTCGTTCTATCGATCATATAAGCATAATATGGTTAATAATATGAGTTAGATTGATAATAATAAGAATAATGAGTTTAGTAATTGTCGTTCTATCGATCATATCTGCATAATATGGTTAATAATATGAGTTAGATTGATAATAGTAAGAGTAATGAGTATAGTAATTGTCGTTCTATCGATCATATCTGCATAATATGGTTAATAATATGAGTTAGATTGATAATAATAAGAGTAATGAGTATAGTAATTGTCGTTCTATCGATCATATAAGCATAATATGGCTAATAATATGAGTTAGATTGATAATAATAAGAATAATGAGTTTAGTAATTGTCGTTCTATCGATCATATCTGCATAATATGGTTAATAATATGAGTTAGATTGATAATAATAAGAGTAATGAGTATAGTAATTGTCGTTCTATCGATCATATCTGCATAATATGGTTAATATTATGAGTTACATTGATAATAGTGAGTGCAATAAGTTTAGTAAATGTCGTTCTATCGATCATATAAGCATAATATAGCTAATAATATGAGTTACATTGATAATAATAAGAGTAGTAAGTATAGTAATTGTCGTTCTATCGATCTTATAAGCATAATATGGCTAATAATATGAGTTAGATTGATAATAATAAGAGTAATATGTATAGTAATTATCGTTCTATCGATCATATAAGCATAATATGGCTAATAATATGAGTTAGATTGATAATAATAACAGTAATGAGTATAGTAATTGTCGTCCTATCGATCATATAAGCATAATATGGCTAATAATATGAGTTAGATTGATAATAATAAGAGTAATATGTATAGTAACTGTCGTTCTATCGATCATATAAGCATAATATGGCTAATAATATGAGTTAGATTGATAATAGTGAGTGTAATAAGTATAGTAATTGTCGCTCTATCGATCATATAAGCAGAATATGGTTAATAATATGAGTTAGATTGATAATAGTAAGAGTAATGAGTATAGTAATTGTCGTCCTATCGATCATATCTGCATAATATGGTTAATAATATGAGTTAGATTGGTAATAGTGAGTGTAATAAGTATAGTAATTGTCGTTCTATCGGTCATATGAGCATAATATGGCTAATAATATGAGTTAGATTGATAATAATAAGAGTAATAAGTATAGTAATTGTCGTTCTATCGATCATATAAGCATAATATGGCTAATAATATGAGTTAGATTGATAATAGTGAGTGTAATAAGTATAGTAATTGTCGTTCTATCGATCATATAAGCAGAATATGGCTAATAATATGAGTTAGATTGATAATAGTAAGAGTAATGAGTATAGTAATTGTCGTACTATCGATCATATAAGCATAATGTGGCTAATAATATGAGTTAGATTGATAATAATAAGAGTAATAAGTATAGTAATTGTCGTTCTATCGGTCATATAACCATAATATGGCTAATAATATGAGTTAGATTGATAATAATAAGATTAATAAGTATAGTAATTGTCGTTCTATCGATCATATCTGCATTATATGGTTAATAATATGAGTTAGATTGATAATAGTGAGTGTAATAAGTATAGTAATTGTCGCTCTATCGATCATATAAGCATAATATGGCTAATAATATGAGTTAGATAGATAATAATAAGAGTAATGAGTATAGTTATTGTCGTTCTATCGATCGTATCTGCATAATGTGGTTAATAATATGAGTTAGATTGATAATAATAAGAGTAATGAGTATAGTAGTTGTCGTTCTATCGATCATATCTGCATGATATGGTTAATAATATGAGTTAGATTGATAATAATAAGAGTAATGAGTATAGTAATTGTCGTTCTATCGATCATATAAGCATAATATGGCTAATAATATGAGTTAGATTGATAATAATAAGAATAATGAGTTTAGTAATTGTCGTTCTATCGATCATATCTGCATAATATGGTTAATAATATGAGTTAGATTGATAATAATAAGAGTAATGAGTATAGTAATTGTCGTTCTATCGATCATATCTGCATAATATGGTTAATATTATGAGTTACATTGATAATAGTGAGTGCAATAAGTTTAGTAAATGTCGTTCTATCGATCATATAAGCATAATATAGCTAATAATATGAGTTACATTGATAATAATAAGAGTAGTAAGTATAGTAATTGTCGTTCTATCGATCTTATAAGCATAATATGGCTAATAATATGAGTTAGATTGATAATAATAAGAGTAATGAGTCTAGTAACTGTCGTTCTATCGATCATATCTGCATAATATGGTTAATAATATGAGTTAGATTGATAATAATAAGAGTAATGAGTATAGTAATTGTCGTTCTATCGATCATATCTGCATAATATGGTTAATAATATGAGTTACATTGATAATAGTGAGTGTAATAAGTTTAGTAAATGTCGTTCTATCGATCATATAAGCATAATATAGCTAATAATATTAGTTACATTGATAATAATAAGGGTAATGAGTATAGTAATTGTCGTTCTATCGATCATATCTGCATAATATGACTAATAATATGAGTTAGATTGATAATAATAACAGTAATGAGTATAGTAATTGTCGTCCTATCGATCATATAAGCATAATATGGCTAATAATATGAGTTAGATTGATAATAATAAGAGTAATATGTATAGTAATTATCGTTCTATCGATCATATAAGCATAATATGCCTAATAATATGAGTTAGATTGATAATAATAACAGTAATGAGTATAGTAATTGTCGTCCTATCGATCATATAAGCATAATATGGCTAATAATATGAGTTAGATTGATAATAATAAGAGTAATATGTATAGTAACTGTCGTTCTATCGATCATATAAGCATAATATGGCTAATAATATGAGTTAGATTGATAATAGTGAGTGTAATAAGTATAGTAATTGTCGTTCTATCGGTCATATGAGCATAATATGGCTAATAATATGAGTTAGATGGATAATAATAAGAGTATTAAGTATAGTAATTGTCGTTCTATCGATCATATAAGCATAATATGGCTAATAATATGAGTTAGATTGATAATAGTGTGTGTAATAAGTATAGTAATTGTCGTTCTATCGATCATATAAGCATAATATGGCTAATAATATGAGTTAGACTGATAATAATAAGAGTAATGAGTATAGTAATTGTCGTTCTATCGATCATATAAGCATAATATGGCTAATAATATGAGTTAGATTGATAACAATAAGAGTAATGCGTCTAGTAATTGTCGTTCTATCGATCATATCTGCATAATATGGTTAATAATATGAGTTAGATTGATAATAATAAGAGTAATGAGTATAGTAATTGTCGTTCTATCGATCATATCTGCATAATATGGTTAATAATATGAGTTACATTGATAATAATAAGAGTAGCGAGTATAGTAATTGTCGTTCTATCGATCATATCTGCATAATATGTTTAATAATATGAGTTACATTGATAATAGTGAGTGTAATAAGTTCAGTAAATGTCGTTCTATCGATTATATAAGCATAATATAGCTAATAATATGAGTTACATTGATAATAATAAGAGTAATGAGTATAGTAATTGTCGTTCTATCGATCATATAAGCATAATATGGCTAATAATATGAGTTACATTGATAATAATAAGAGTAATAAGTATAGTAATTGTCGTTCTATCGATCATATAAGCATAATATGGCTAATAATATGAGTTAGATTGACAATAATAACAGTAATGAGTATAGTAATTGTCGTCCTATCGATTACATAACCATAATATGGCTAATAATATGAGTTAGATTGATAATAATAAGAGTAATATGTATAGTAATTATCGTTCTATCGATCATATAAGCATAATATAGCTAATAATATGAGTTACATTGATAATAATAAGAGTAGTGAGTATAGTAATTGTCGTTCTATCGATCATATCTGCATAATATGGTTAATAATATGAGTTAGATTGGTAATAGTGAGTGTAATAAGTATAGTAATTGTCGTTCTATCGGTCATATGAGCATAATATGGCTAATAATATGAGTTAGATTGATAATAATAAGAGTAATAAGTATAGTAATTGTCGTTCTATCGATCATATAAGCATAATATGGCTAATAATATGAGTTAGATTGATAATAGTGAGTGTAATAAGTATAGTAATTGTCGTTCTATCGATCATATAAGCAGAATATGGCTAATAATATGAGTTAGATTGATAATAGTAAGAGTAATGAGTATAGTAATTGTCGTACTATCGATCATATAAGCATAATGTGGCTAATAATATGAGTTAGATTGATAATAATAAGAGTAATAAGTATAGTAATTGTCGTTCTATCGGTCATATAACCATAATATGGCTAATAATATGAGTTAGATTGATAATAATAAGATTAATAAGTATAGTAATTGTCGTTCTATCGATCATATCTGCATAATATGGTTAATAATATGAGTTAGATTGATAATAGTGAGTGTAATAAGTATAGTAATTGTCGTTCTATCGATCATATAAGCATAATGTGGCTAATAATATGAGTTAGATTGATAATAACAAGAGTAATGAGTATAGTAATTGTCGTTCAATCGATCATATCTGCATTATATGGTTATTAATATGAGTTAGATTGATAATAGTGAGTGTAATAAGTATAGTAATTGTCGCTCTATCGATCATATAAGCATAATATGGCTAACAATATGAGTTAGATAGATAATAATAAGAGTAATGAGTATAGTTATTGTCGTTCTATCGATCGTATCTGCATAATGTGGTTAATAATATGAGTTAGATTGATAATAGTGAGTGTAATAAGTATAGTAATTGTCGTTCTATCGATCATATAAGCATAATATGGTTAATAATATGAGTTAGATTGATAATAATAAGAATAATGAGTTTAGTAATTGTCGTTCTATCGATCATATCTGCATAATATGGTTAATAATATGAGTTAGATTGATAATAGTAAGAGTAATGAGTATAGTAATTGTCGTTCTATCGATCATATCTGCATAATATGGTTAATAATATGAGTTAGATTGATAATAATAAGAGTAATGAGTATAGTAATTGTCGTTCTATCGATCATATAAGCATAATATGGCTAATAATATGAGTTAGATTGATAATAATAAGAATAATGAGTTTAGTAATTGTCGTTCTATCGATCATATCTGCATAATATGGTTAATAATATGAGTTAGATTGATAATAATAAGAGTAATGAGTATAGTAATTGTCGTTCTATCGATCATATCTGCATAATGTGGTTAATATTATGAGTTACATTGATAATTCTGAGTGCAATAAGTTTAGTAAATGTCGTTCTATCGATCATATAAGCATAATATAGCTAATAATATGAGTTACATTGATAATAATAAGAGTAGTAAGTATAGTAATTGTCGTTCTATCGATCTTATAAGCATAATATGGTTAATAATATGAGTTAGATTGATAATAATAACAGTAATGAGTATAGTAATTGTCGTCCTATCGATCATATAAGCATAATATGGCTAATAATATGAGTTAGATTGATAATAATAAGAGTGATATGTATAGTAATTATCGTTCTATCGATCATATAAGCATAATATGGCTAATAATATGAGTTAGATTGATAATAATAACAGTAATGAGTATAGTAATTGTCGTCCTATCGATCATATAAGCATAATATGGCTAATAATATGAGTTAGATTGATAATAATAAGAGTAATATGTATAGTAATTATCGTTCTATCGATCATATAAGCATAATATGGCTAATAATATGAGTTAGATTGATAATAATAACAGTAATGAGTATAGTAATTGTCGTCCTATCGATCATATAAGCATAATATGGCTAATAATATGAGTTAGATTGATAATAATAAGAGTAATATGTATAGTAACTGTCGTTCTATCGATCATATAAGCATAATATGGCTAATAATATGAGTTAGATTGATAATAGTGAGTGTAATAAGTATAGTAATTGTCGCTCTATCGATCATATAAGCAGAATATGGTTAATAATATGAGTTAGATTGATAATAGTAAGAGTAATGAGTATAGTAATTGTCGTCCTATCGATCATATAAGCATAATATGGCTAATAATATGAGTTAGATTGATAATAATAAGAGTGATATGTATAGTAATTGTCGTTCTATCGATCATATAAGCATAATATAGCTAATAATATGAGTTAGATTGATAATAATAAGAGTAATGAGTATAGTAATTGTCGTTCTATCGATCATATAAGCATAATATGGCTAATAATATGAGTTAGATTGATAATAATAACAGTAATGAGTATAGTAATTGTCGTCCTATCGATCATATAAGCATAATATGGCTAATAATATGTGTTAGATTGATAATAATAAGAGTAATATGTGTAATAACTGTCGTTCTATCGAACATATAAGCATAATATGGCTAATAATATGAGTTAGATTGATAATAATAAGAGTAGTGAGTATAGTAATTGTCGTTCTATCGATCATATCTGCATAATATGGTTAATAATATGAGTTAGATTGGTAATAGTGAGTGTAATAAGTATAGTAATTGTCGTTCTATCGGTCATATGAGCATAATATGGCTAATAATATGAGTTAGATTGATAATAATAAGAGTAATAAGTATAGTAATTGTCGTTCTATCGATCATATAAGCATAATATGGCTAATAATATGAGTTAGATTGATAATAGTGAGTGTAATAAGTATAGTAATTGTCGTTCTATCGATCATATAAGCAGAATATGGCTAATAATATGAGTTAGATTGATAATAGTAAGAGTAATGAGTATAGTAATTGTCGTACTATCGATCATATAAGCATAATGTGGCTAATAATATGAGTTAGATTGATAATAATAAGAGTAATAAGTATAGTAATTGTCGTTCTATCGGTCATATAACCATAATATGGCTAATAATATGAGTTAGATTGATAATAATAAGATTAATAAGTATAGTAATTGTCGTTCTATCGATCATATCTGCATAATATGGTTAATAATATGAGTTAGATTGATAATAGTGAGTGTAATAAGTATAGTAATTGTCGTTCTATCGATCATATAAGCAGAATATGGCTAATAATATTAGTTAGAGTGATAACAGTGAGTGTAATAAGTTTAGTAATTGTCGTTCTATCGACAATATAAGCATAATATGGCTAATAATATGAGTTAGATTGATAATAATAAGAGTAATGAGTATAGTAATTGTCGTTCTATCGATCATATTAGCATAATATGGCTAATAATATGAGTTAGATTGATAATAATAAGAGTACTAACTACAGTAATTGTCGTTCTATCGATCATATAAGCATAATATGGCTAATAATATGAGTTAGATTGATAATAATAAGAGTAATAAGTACAGTAATTGCAGTTCTATCGATCATATAAGCATAATATGGCTAATAATATGAGTTAGACTGATAATAGTGAGTGTAATAAGTTTAGTAAATGTCGTTCTATCGATCATATAAGCATAATATAGCTAATAATATGAGTTAGACTGATAATAATAAGAGTAATGAGTATAGTAATTGTCGTTCTATCGATCATATAAGCATAATATGGCTAATAATATGAGTTAGATTGATAACAATAAGAGTAATGCGTCTAGTAATTGTCGTTCTATCGATCATATCTGCATAATATGGTTAATAATATGAGTTAGATTGATAATAATAAGAGTAATGAGTATAGTAATTGTCGTTCTATCGATCATATCTGCATAATATGGTTAATAATATGAGTTACATTGATAATAATAAGAGTAGCGAGTATAGTAATTGTCGTTCTATCGATCATATCTGCATAATATGGTTAATAATATGAGTTACATTGATAATAGTGAGTGTAATAAGTTCAGTAAATGTCGTTCTATCGATTATATAAGCATAATATAGCTAATAATATGAGTTACATTGATAATAATAAGAGTAATGAGTATAGTAATTGTCGTTCTATCGATCATATAAGCATAATATGGCTAATAATATGAGTTACATTGATAATAATAAGAGTAATAAGTATAGTAATTGTCGTTCTATCGATCATATAAGCATAATATGGCTAATAATATGAGTTAGATTGACAATAATAACAGTAATGAGTATAGTAATTGTCGTCCTATCGATTACATAACCATAATATGGCTAATAATATGAGTTAGATTGATAATAATAAGAGTAATATGTATAGTAATTATCGTTCTATCGATCATATAAGCATAATATAGCTAATAATATGAGTTACATTGATAATAATAAGAGTAATAAGTATAGTAATTGTCGTGCTATCGATCATATAAGCATAATATGGCTAATAATATGAGTTAGATTGATAATAATAACAGTAATGAGTATAGTAATTGTCGTCCTATCGATCATATAAGCATAATATGGCTAATAATATGAGTTAGATAGATAATAATAAGAGTAATGAGTATAGTTATTGTCGTTCTATCGATCGTATCTGCATAATGTGGTTAATAATATGAGTTAGATTGATAATAGTGAGTGTAATAAGTATAGTAATTGTCGTTCTATCGATCATATAAGCATAATATGGCTAATAATATGAGTTAGATTGATAATAATAAGATTAATAAGTATAGTAATTGTCGTTCTATCGATCATATAAGCATAATATAGCTAATAATATGAGTTAGATTGATAATAATAAGAGTAATGAGTATAGTAATTGTCGTTCTATCGATCTTATAAGCATAATATGGCTAATAATATGAGTTAGATTGATAATAATAAGAATAATGAGTCTAGTAATTGTCGTTCTATCGATCATATCTGCATAATATGGTTAATAATATGAGTTAGATAGATAATAATAAGAGTAATGAGTATAGTTATTGTCGTTCTATCGATCATATCTGCATAATATGGTTAATAATATGAGTTAGATTGGTAATAGTGAGTATAATAAGTATAGCAATTGTCGTTCTATCGGTCATATGACCATAATATGGCTAATAATATGAGTTAGATTGATAATAATAAGAGTAATAAGTATAGTAATTGTCGTTCTATCGATCATATAAGCATAATATGGCTAATAATATGAGTTAGATTGATAATAGTGAGTGTAGTAAGTATAGAAATTGTCGTTCTATCGATCATATAAGCAGAATATGGCTAATAATATGAGTTAGATTGATAATAGTAAGAGTAATGAGTATAGTAATTGTCGTACTATCGATCATATAAGCATAATGTGGCTAATAATATGAGTTAGATTGATAATAATAAGAGTAATAAGTATAGTAATTGTCGTTCTATCGGTCATATAACCATAATATGGCTAATAATATGAGTTAGATTGATAATAATAAGAGTAATGAGTATAGTAATTGTCGTTCTATCGATCATATCTGCATAATATGGTTAATAATATGAGTTACATTGATAATAGTGAGTGTAATAAGTTTAGTAAATGTCGTTCTATCGATCATATAAGCATAATATAGCTAATAATATGAGTTACATTGATAACAATAAGAGTAATAAGTATAGTAATTGTCGTTCTATCGATCATATAAGCATAATATGGCTAATAATATGAGTTAGATTGATAAAAGTGAGTGTAATAAGTTTAGTAAATGTCGTTCTATCGATCATATAAGCATAATATAGATAATAATATGAGTTAGATTGATAATAATAAGAGTAATGAGTAGAGTAATTGTCGTTCTATCGATCATATAAGCATAATATGGTTAATAATATGAGTTAGATTGATAATAATAAGAGTAATGAGTATAGTAATTGTCGTTCTATCGATCATATCTGCATAATATGGTTAATAATATGAGTTACATTGATAATAGTGAGTGTAATAAGTTTAGTAAATGTCGTTCTATCGATCATATAAGCATAATATAGCTAATAATATTAGTTACATTGATAATAATAAGAGTAATAAGTATAGTAATTGTCGTTCTATCGATCATATAAGCATAATTGGGCTAATAATATGAGTTAGATTCATAATAATAACAGTAATGAGTATAGTAATTGTCGTCCTATTGATCATATAAGCATAATATGGCTAATAATATGAGTTAGATTGATAATGATAAGAGTAATGAGTATAGTAATTGTCGTTCTATCGATCATATCTGCATAATATGGTTAATAATATGAGTTAGATTGGTAATAGTGAGTGTAATAAGTATAGTAATTGTCGTTCTATCGGTCATATGAGCATAATATGGCTAATAATATGAGTTAGATTGATAATAATAAGAGTAATAAGTATAGTAATTGTCGTTCTATCGATCATATAAGCATAATATGGCTAATAATATGAGTTAGATTGATAATAGTGAGTGTAATAAGTATAGTAATTGTCGTTCTATCGATCATATAAGCAGAATATGGCTAATAATATGAGTTAGATTGATAATAGTAAGAGTAATGAGTATAGTAATTGTCGTACTATCGATCATATAAGCATAATATAGCTAATAATATGCGTTAGATTGATAATAATAAGAGTAATGAGTATAGTAATTGTCGTTCTATCGATCATATAAGCATAATATGGCTAATAATATGAGTTAGATTGATAATAATAAGAATAATGAGTCTAGTAATTGTCGTTCTATCGATCATATCTGCATAATATGGTTAATAATATGAGTTAGATTGATAATAATAAGAGTAATGAGTATAGTAATTGTCGTTCTATCGATCATATCTGCATAATATGGTTAATAATATGAGTTACATTGATAATAGTGAGTGTAATAAGTTTAGTAAATGTCGTTCTGTCGACCATATAAGCATAATATAGCTAATAATATGAGTTACATTGATAACAATAAGAGTAATAAGTATAGTAATTGTCGTTCTATCGATCATATAAGCATAATATGGCTAATAATATGAGTTAGATTGATAAAAGTGAGTGTAATAAGTTTAGTAAATGTCGTTCTATCGATCATATAAGCATAATATAGATAATAATATGAGTTAGATTGATAATAATAAGAGTAATGAGTAGAGTAATTGTCGTTCTATCGATCATATAAGCATAATATGGTTAATAATATGAGTTAGATTGATAATAATAAGAGTAATGAGTATAGTAATTGTCGTTCTATCGATCATATCTGCATAATATGGTTAATAATATGAGTTACATTGATAATAGTGAGTGTAATAAGTTTAGTAAATGTCGTTCTATCGATCATATAAGCATAATATAGCTAATAATATTAGTTACATTGATAATAATAAGAGTAATAAGTATAGTAATTGTCGTTCTATCGATCATATAAGCATAATTGGGCTAATAATATGAGTTAGATTCATAATAATAACAGTAATGAGTATAGTAATTGTCGTCCTATTGATCATATAAGCATAATATGGCTAATAATATGAGTTAGATTGATAATGATAAGAGTAATGAGTATAGTAATTGTCGTTCTATCGATCATATCTGCATAATATGGTTAATAATATGAGTTAGATTGGTAATAGTGAGTGTAATAAGTATAGTAATTGTCGTTCTATCGGTCATATGAGCATAATATGGCTAATAATATGAGTTAGATTGATAATAATAAGAGTAATAAGTATAGTAATTGTCGTTCTATCGATCATATAAGCATAATATGGCTAATAATATGAGTTAGATTGATAATAGTGAGTGTAATAAGTATAGTAATTGTCGTTCTATCGATCATATAAGCAGAATATGGCTAATAATATGAGTTAGATTGATAATAGTAAGAGTAATGAGTATAGTAATTGTCGTACTATCGATCATATAAGCATAATATAGCTAATAATATGCGTTAGATTGATAATAATAAGAGTAATGAGTATAGTAATTGTCGTTCTATCGATCATATAAGCATAATATGGCTAATAATATGAGTTAGATTGATAATAATAAGAATAATGAGTCTAGTAATTGTCGTTCTATCGATCATATCTGCATAATATGGTTAATAATATGAGTTAGATTGATAATAATAAGAGTAATGAGTATAGTAATTGTCGTTATATCGATCATATCTGCATAATATGGTTAATATTATGAGTTACATTGATAATAGTGAGTGCAATAAGTTTATTAAATGTCGTTCTATCGATCATATAAGCATAATATAGCTAATAATATGAGTTACATTGATAATAATAAGAGTAGTAAGTATAGTAATTGTCGTTCAATCGGTCATATAACCATAATATGGCTAATAATATGAGTTAGATTGATAATAATAAGAGTAATGAGTATAGTAATTGTCGTTCTATCGATCATATCTGCATAATATGGTTAATAATATGAGTTAGATTGATAATATTGAGTGTAATAAGTATAATAGTGGTCGTTCTATCGATCATATCTCCATAATATGGTTACTAATATGAGTTACATTGATAATAGTGAGTGTAATAAGTTTAGTAAATGTCGTTCTATCGATCATATAAGCATAATATAGCTAATAATATGAGTTACATTGATAACAATAAGAGTAATAAGTATAGTAATTGTCGTTCTATCGATCATATAAGCATAATATGGCTAATAATATGAGTTAGATTGATAAAAGTGAGTGTAATAAGTTTAGTAAATGTCGTTCTATCGATCATATAAGCATAATATAGCTAATAATATGAGTTAGATTGATAATAATAAGAGTAATGAGTATAGTAATTGTCGTTCTATCGATCATATAAGCATAATATGGCTAATAATATGAGTTAGATTGATAATAATAAGAGTAATGAGTCTAGTAATTGTCGTTCTATCGATCATATCTGCATAATATGGTTAATAATATGAGTTAGATTGATAATAATAAGAGTAATGAGTATAGTAATTGTCGTTCTATCGATCATATCTGCATAATATGGTTAATAATATGAGTTACATTGATAATAGTGAGTGTAATAAGTTTAGTAAATGTCGTTCTATCGATCATATAAGCATAATATAGCTAATAATATGAGTTACATTGATAATAATAAGAGTAATGAGTATAGTAATTGTCGTTCTATCGATCATATAAGCATAATATGGCTAATAATATGAGTTAGATTGATAATAATAAGAGTAATGAGTCTAGTAATTGTCGTTCTATCGATCATATCTGCATAATATGGTTAATAATATGAGTTAGATTGATAATAATAAGAGTAATGAGTATAGTAATTGTCGTTCTATCGATCATATCTGCATAATATGGTTAATAATATGAGTTACATTGATAATAGTGAGTGTAATAAGTTTAGTAAATGTCGTTCTATCGATCATATAAGCATAATATAGCTAATAATATTAGTTACATTGATAATAATAAGAGTAATAAGTATAGTAATTGTCGTTCTATCGATCATATAAGCATAATATGGCTAATAATATGAGTTAGATTCATAATAATAACAGTAATGAGTATAGTAATTGTCGTTCTATCGATCATATAAGCATAATTGGGCTAATAATATGAGTTAGATTCATAATAATAACAGTA
>NW_027474849.1:0-25548 GCF_050947335.1 Megachile rotundata | reverse complement strand
ATCGATCATATAAGCATAATACGGCTAATAATATGACTTAGATTGATAACGATAAGAGTAATAAGTACAGTAATTGTCGTTCTGTCGTTCATATAAGCATAATATGGCTAATAATATGAGTTAGGTTGATAATAATAAGAGTAATAAGTATAGTAATTGTCGTTCTATCGATCATATAAGCATAATACGGCTAATAATATGACTTAGATTGATAACGATAAGAGTAATAAGTACAGTAATTGTCGTTCTGTCGTTCATATAAGCATAATATGGCTAATAATATGAGTTAGATTGATAATAATAACAGTAATAAGTATAGTATTTGTCGTTCTATCGATCATATAAGCATAATATGGCTAATAATATGAGTTAGATTGATGATAATAAGAGTAATAAGTATAGTAATTGTCGTTCTATCGATCATATAAGCATAATATGGCTAATAATATCAGTTAGATTAATAATAATAAGAGTAATGAGTATAGTAATTGTAGTTCTATCGATCATATCTGCATAATATGGTTAATAATATGAGTTAGATTCATAATAATAAGAGTAATAAGTATAGTAATTGTCGTCCTATCGATCATATAAGCATAATATGGCTAATAATATGAGTTAGATTTATAATAATATAGAGTAATAAGTACAGTAATTGTCGTTCTGTCGTTCATATAAGCATAATATGGCTAATAATATGAGTTAGATTGATAATAATAACAGTAATAAGTATAGTAATTGTCGTTATATCGATAATATAAGCATAATATGGCTAATAATATGAGTTAGGTTGATAATAATAAGAGTAATAAGTATAGTGATTGTCGTTCTATCGATCATATAAGCATAATATGGCTAATAATATGAGTTAGGTTGATAATAATAAGAGTAATAAGTAGAGTGATTGTAGTTCTATCGATCATATCTGCATAATATGGTTAATAATATGAGTTAGATTCATAATAATAAGAGTAATAAGTATAGTATTGTCGTTCTATCGATCATATAAGCATAATATGGCTAATAATATGAGTTAGATTTATAATAATAAGAGCAATAAGTATAGTAATTGTTGTTCTATCGATAATTTAAGCATAATATGGCTAATAATATGAGTTAGGTTGATAATAATAAGAGTAATAAGTATAGTGATTGTCGTTCTATCGATCAAATTTGCATAATACGGTTAATAATATGAGTTAGATTGATAACAGTGAGTGTAATAAGTATAGTAATTGTCGTTCTATCGATCATTTAAGCATAATATGGCTAATAATATGAGTTAGATTGATAATAATAAGAGTAATAAGTATAGTAATTGTCGTTCTATCGATCATATAAGCATAATACGGCTAATAATATGACTTAGATTGATAATGATAAGAGTAATAAGTACAGTAATTGTCGTTCTGTCGTTCATATAAGCATAATATGGCTAATAATATGAGTTAGGTTGATAATAATAAGAGTAATAAGTATAGTGATTGTCGTTCTATCGATCATATAAGCATAATACGGCTAATAATATGACTTAGATTGATAACGATAAGAGTAATAAGTACAGTAATTGTCGTTCTGTCGTTCATATAAGCATAATATGGCTAATAATATGAGTTAGGTTGATAATAATAAGAGTAATAAGTATAGTAATTGTCGTTCTATCGATCATATAAGCATAATACGGCTAATAATATGACTTAGATTGATAACGATAAGAGTAATAAGTACAGTAATTGTCGTTCTGTCGTTCATATAAGCATAATATGGCTAATAATATGAGTTAGATTGATAATAATAACAGTAATAAGTATAGTATTTGTCGTTCTATCGATCATATAAGCATAATATGGCTAATAATATGAGTTAGATTGATGATAATAAGAGTAATAAGTATAGTAATTGTCGTTCTATCGATCATATAAGCATAATATGGCTAATAATATCAGTTAGATTAATAATAATAAGAGTAATGAGTATAGTAATTGTAGTTCTATCGATCATATCTGCATAATATGGTTAATAATATGAGTTAGATTCATAATAATAAGAGTAATAAGTATAGTAATTGTCGTCCTATCGATCATATAAGCATAATATGGCTAATAATATGAGTTAGATTTATAATAATAAGAGTAATAAGTACAGTAATTGTCGTTCTGTCGTTCATATAAGCATAATATGGCTAATAATATGAGTTAGATTGATAATAATAACAGTAATAAGTATAGTAATTGTCGTTATATCGATAATATAAGCATAATATGGCTAATAATATGAGTTAGGTTGATAATAATAAGAGTAATAAGTATAGTGATTGTCGTTCTATCGATCATATAAGCATAATATGGCTAATAATATGAGTTAGGTTGATAATAATAAGAGTAATAAGTAGAGTGATTGTCGTTCTATCGATCAAATTTGCATAATATGGTTAATAATATGAGTTTTATTGATAACAGTGAGTGTAATAAGTATAGTAATTGTCGTTCTGTCGATGATATAAGCATAATATGGCTAATAATATGCGTTAGATTGATAATATTAACAGTAATAAGTATAGTAATTGTCGTTCTATCGATAATATAAGCATAATATGGCTAATAATATGAGTTAGGTTGATAATAATAAGAGTAATAAGTATAGTGATTGTCGTTCTATCGATCATATAAGCATAATATGGGTAATAACATGAGTTAGATTGATAATACTAAGAGTAGTGAGTATAGTAATTCTCGTTCTATCGATCATATAAGCATAATATGGCTAATAATATGAGTTAGATTGATAATAATAAGAGTAATAAGTATAGTAATTGCCGTTCTATCGAACATATAAGCATAATATGGCTAATAATATGAGTTAGATTGATAATAATAAGAGTAATAAGTATAGTAATTGTCGTTCTATCGATCATTTAAGCATAATATGGCTAATAATATGAGATAGATTGATAATAATAAGAGTAATAAGTATAGTAATTGTCGTTCTATCGATCATATAAGCATAATATGGCTAATAATATGACTTAGATTGATAATGATAAGAGTAATAAGTACAGTAATTGTCGTTCTGTCGTTCATATAAGCATAATATGGCTAATAATATGAGTTAGATTGATAATAATAACAGTAATAAGTATAGTAATTGTCGTTATATCGATAATATAAGCATAATATGGCTAATAATATGAGTTAGGTTGATAATAATGAGAGTAATAAGTATAGTGATTGTCGTTCTATCGATCATATAAGCATAATATGGCTAATAATATGAGTTAGGTTGATAATAATAAGAGTAATAAGTATAGTAATTGTCGTTCTATCGATCATATAAGCATAATACGGCTAATAATATGACTTAGATTGATAACGATAAGAGTAATAAGTACAGTAATTGTCGTTCTGTCGTTCATATAAGCATAATATGGCTAATAATATGAGTTAGATTGATAATAATAACAGTAATAAGTATAGTATTTGTCGTTCTATCGATCATATAAGCATAATATGGCTAATAATATGAGTTAGATTGATGATAATAAGAGTAATAAGTATAGTAATTGTCGTTCTATCGATCATATAAGCATAATATGGCTAATAATATCAGTTAGATTAATAATAATAAGAGTAATGAGTATAGTAATTGTAGTTCTATCGATCATATCTGCATAATATGGTTAATAATATGAGTTAGATTCATAATAATAAGAGTAATAAGTATAGTAATTGTCGTTCTATCGATCATATAAGCATAATATGGCTAATAATATGAGTTAGATTTATAATAATAAGAGTAATAAGTACAGTAATTGTCGTTCTGTCGTTCATATAAGCATAATATGGCTAATAATATGAGTTAGATTGATAATAATAACAGTAATAAGTATAGTAATTGTCGTTATATCGATAATATAAGCATAATATGGCTAATAATATGAGTTAGGTTGATAATAATAAGAGTAATAAGTATAGTGATTGTCGTTCTATCGATCATATAAGCATAATATGGCTAATAATATGAGTTAAGTTGATAATAATAAGAGTAATAAGTATAGTAATTGTCGTTCTATCGATCATATAAGCATAATACGGCTAATAATATGACTTAGATTGATAACGATAAGAGTAATAAGTACAGTAATTGTCGTTCTGTCGTTCATATAAGCATAATATGGCTAATAATATGAGTTAGATTGATAATAATAACAGTAATAAGTATAGTAATTGTCGTTATATCGATAATATAAGCATAATATGGCTAATAGTATGAGCTAGGTTGATAATAATAAGAGTAATAAGTATAGTGATTGTCGTTCTATCGATCATATAAGCATAATATGGCTAATTATATGAGTTAGGTTGATAATAATAAGAGTAATAAGTAGAGTGATTGTCGTTCTATCGATCAAATTTGCATAATATGGTTAAAAATATGAGTTTTATTGATAACAGTGAGTGTAATAAGTATAGTAATTGTCGTTCTGTCGATCATATAAGCATAATATGGCTAATAATATGCGTTAGATTGATAATATTAACAGTAATAAGTATAGTAATTGTCGTTCTATCGATAATATAAGCATAATATGGCTAATAATATGAGTTAGGTTGATAATAATAAGAGTAATAAGTATAGTGATGGTCGTTCTATCGATCATATAAGCATAATATGGGTAATAACATGAGTTGGATTGATAATAATAAGAGTAATGAGTATAGTAATTGTAGTTCTATCGATCATATTAGCATAATATGGTTAATAATATGAGTTAGATTGATAATAATAAGAGTAATAAGTATAGTATTTGTCGTTCTATCGATCATATAAGCATAATATGGCTAATAATATGAGTTAGATTGATGATAATAAGAGTAATAAGTATAGTAATTGTCGTTCTATCGATCATATAAGCATAATATGGCTAATAATATCAGTTAGATTAATAATAATAAGAGTAATGAGTATAGTAATTGTAGTTCTATCGATCATATCTGCATAATATGGTTAATAATATGAGTTAGATTCATAATAATAAGAGTAATAAGTATAGTAATTGTCATTCTATCGATCATATAAGCATAATATGGCTAATAATATGAGTTAGATTTATAATAATAAGAGCAATAAGTATAGTAATTGTTGTTCTATCGATAATTTAAGCATAATATGGCTAATAATATGAGTTAGGTTGATAATAATAAGAGTAATAAGTATAGTGATTGTCGTTCTATCGATCAAATTTGCATAATATGGTTAATAATATGAGTTAGATTGATAACAGTGAGTGTAATAAGTATAGTAATTGTCGTTCTATCGATCATTTAAGCATAATATGGCTAATAATATGAGTTAGATTGATAATAATAAGAGTAATAAGTATAGTAATTGTCGTTCTATCGATCATATAAGCATAATACGGCTAATAATATGACTTAGATTGATAATGATAAGAGTAATAAGTACAGTAATTGTCGTTCTGTCGTTCATATAAGCATAATATGGCTAATAATATGAGTTAGGTTGATAATAATAAGAGTAATAAGTATAGTGATTGTCGTTCTATCGATCATATAAGCATAATATGGCTAATTATATGAGTTAGGTTGATAATAATAAGAGTAATAAGTAGAGTGATTGTCGTTCTATCGATCAAATTTGCATAATATGGTTAAAAATATGAGTTTTATTGATAACAGTGAGTGTAATAAGTATAGTAATTGTCGTTCTGTCGATCATATAAGCATAATATGGCTAATAATATGCGTTAGATTGATAATATTAACAGTAATAAGTATAGTAATTGTCGTTCTATCGATAATATAAGCATAATATGGCTAATAATATGAGTTAGGTTGATAATAATAAGAGTAATAAGTATAGTGATGGTCGTTCTATCGATCATATAAGCATAATATGGGTAATAACATGAGTTGGATTGATAATAATAAGAGTAATGAGTATAGTAATTGTAGTTCTATCGATCATATTAGCATAATATGGTTAATAATATGAGTTAGATTGATAATAATAAGAGTAATAAGTATAGTATTTGTCGTTCTATCGATCATATAAGCATAATATGGCTAATAATATGAGTTAGATTGATGATAATAAGAGTAATAAGTATAGTAATTGTCGTTCTATCGATCATATAAGCATAATATGGCTAATAATATCAGTTAGATTAATAATAATAAGAGTAATGAGTATAGTAATTGTCGTTCTATCGATCATATAAGCATAATATGGCTAATAATATGACTTAGATTGATAATGATAAGAGTAATAAGTACAGTAATTGTCGTTCTGTCGTTCATATAAGCATAATATGGCTAATAATATGAGTTAGATTTATAATAATAAGAGCAATAAGTATAGTAATTGTTGTTCTATCGATAATTTAAGCATAATATGGCTAATAATATGAGTTAGGTTGATAATAATAAGAGTAATAAGTATAGTGATTGTCGTTCTATCGATCAAATTTGCATAATACGGCTAATAATATGACTTAGATTGATAATGATAAGAGTAATAAGTACAGTAATTGTCGTTCTGTCGTTCATATAAGCATAATATGGCTAATAATATGAGTTAGGTTGATAATAATAAGAGTAATAAGTATAGTGATTGTCGTTCTATCGATCATATAAGCATAATATGGGTAATAACATGAGTTGGATTGATAATAATAAGCGTAATGAGTATAGTAATTGTAGTTCTATCGATCATATTAGCATAATATGGTTAATAATATGAGTCAGATTGATAATAATAAGAGTAATAAGTATAGTATTTCTCGTTCTATCGATCATATAAGCATAATATGGCTAATAATATGAGTTAGATTGATGATAATAAGAGTAATAAGTATAGTAATTGTCGTTCTATCGATCATATAAGCCTAATATGGCTAATAATATCAGTTAGATTAATAATAATAAGAGTAATGAGTATAGTAATTGTAGTTCTATCGATCATATCTGCATAATATGGTTAATAATATGAGTTAGATTCATAATAATAAGAGTAATAAGTATAGTAATTGTCGTTCTAACGATCATATAAGCATAATATGGCTAATAATATGAGTTAGATTTATAATAATAAGAGTAATAAGTATAGTAATTGTTGTTCTATCGATCATTTAAGCATAATATGGCTAATAATATGAGTTAGGTTGATAATACTAAGAGTAATAAGTAGAGTGATTGTCGTTCTATCCAACAAATTTGCATAATATGGTTAATAATATGAGTTTTATTGATAACAGTGAGTGTAGTAAGTATAGTAATTGTCGTTCTGACGATCATATAAGCATAATATGGCTGATAATATGCGTTAGATTGATAATATTAACAGTAATAAGTATAGTAATTGTCGTTCTATCGATAATATAAGCATAATATGGCTAATAATATGAGTTAGGTTGATAATAATAAGAGTAATAAGTATAGTGATTGTCGTTCTATCGATCATATAAGCATAATATGGGTAATAACATGAGTTGGATTGATAATAATAAGAGCAATGAGTATAGTAATTGTAGTTCTATCGATCATATTAGCATAATATGGTTAATAATATGAGTTAGATTGATAATAGTAAGAGTAATAAGTATAGTATTTGTCGTTCTATCGATCATATAAGCATAATATGGCTAATAATATGAGTTAGATTGATGATAATAAGAGTAATAAGTATAGTAATTGTCGTTCTATCGATCATTTAAGCATAATATGGCTAATAATATCAGTTAGATTAATAATAATAAGAGTAATGAGTATAGTAATTGTAGTTCTATCGATCATATCTGCATAATATGGTTAATAATATGAGTTAGATTCATAATAATAAGAGTAATAAGTATAGTAATTGTCGTTCTATCGATCATATAAGCATAATATGGCTAATAATATGAGTTAGATTTATAATAATAAGAGTAATAAGTATAGTAATTGTTGTTCTATCGATCATTTAAGCATAATATGGCTAATAATATGAGTTAGGTTGATAATAATAAGAGTAATAAGTATAGTGATTGTCGTTCTATCGATCAAATTTGCATAATATGGTTAATAATATGAGTTAGATTGATAACAGTGAGTGTAATAAGTATAGTAATTGTCGTTCTATCGATCATTTAAGCATAATATGGCTAATAATATGAGTTAGATTGATAATAATAAGAGTAATAAGTATAGTAATTGTCGTTCTATCGATCATTTAAGCATAATATGGCTAATAATATGAGTTAGATTGATAATAATAACAGTAATAAGTATAGTAATTGTCGTTCTATCGATAATATAAGCATAATGTGGCTAATAATATGAGTTAGATTGATAATACTAAGAGTAGTGAGTATAGTAATTCTCGTTCTATCGATCATATAAGCATAATATGGCTAATAATATGAGTTAGATTGATAATAATAAGAGTAATAAGTATAGTAATTGTCGTTCTATCGATCATATAAGCATAATATGGCTAGTAATATGAGTTAGATTTATAATAATAAGAGTAATAAGTATAGTAATTGTCGTTCTATCGATCATATAAGCATAATACGGCTAATAATATGACTTAGATTGATAACGATAAGAGTAATAAGTACAGTAATTGTCGTTCTGTCGTTCATATAAGCATAATATGGCTAATAATATGAGTTAGATTGATAATAATAACAGTAATAAGTATAGTAATTGTCGTTATATCGATAATATAAGCATAATATGGCTAATAGTATGAGTTAGGTTGATAATAATAAGAGTAATAAGTATAGTGATTGTCGTTCTATCGATCATATAAGCATAATATGGCTAATAATATGAGTTAGGTTGATAATAATAAGAGTAATAAGTAGAGTGATTGTCGTTCTATCGATCAAATTTGCATAATATGGTTAATAATATGAGTTTTATTGATAACAGTGGGTGTAATAAGTATAGTAATTGTCGTTCTGTCGATGATATAAGCATAATATGGCTAATAATATGCGTTAGATTGATAATATTAACAGTAATAAGTATAGTAATTGTCGTTCTATCGATAATATAAGCATAATATGGCTAATAATATGAGTTAGGTTGATAATAATAAGAGTAATAAGTATAGTGATTGTCGTTCTATCGATCATATAAGCATAATATGGGTAATAACATGAGTTAGATTGATAATACTAAGAGTAGTGAGTATAGTAATTCTCGTTCTATCGATCATATAAGCATAATATGGCTAATAATATGAGTTAGGTTGATAATAATAAGAGTAATAAGTATAGTAATTGTCGTTCTATCGATCATATAAGCATAATATGGCTAATAATATGAGTTAGATTGATAATAATAACAGTAATAAGTATAGTAATTGTCGTTATATCGATAATATAAGCATAATATGGCTAATAATATGAGTTAGGTTGATAATAATAAGAGTAATAAGTATAGTGATTGTCGTTCTATCGATCATATAATCATAATATGGCTAATAATATGAGTTAGGTTGATAATAATAAGAGTAATAAGTATAGTAATTGTCGTTCTATCGATCATATAAGCATAATACGGCTAATAATATGACTTAGATTGATAACGATAAGAGTAATAAGTACAGTAATTGTCGTTCTATCGATCATATAAGCATAATATGGCTAATAATATGAGTTAGATTGAAGATAATAAGAGTAATAAGTATAGTAATTGTCGTTCTATCGATCATATAAGCATAATATGGCTAATAATATCAGTTAGATTAATAATAATAAGAGTAATGAGTATAGTAATTGTAGTTCTATCGATCATATCTGCATAATATGGTTAATAATATGAGTTAGATTCATAATAATAAGAGTAATAAGTATAGTAATTGTCGTTCTATCGATCATATAAGCATAATATGGCTAATAATATGAGTTAGATTTATAATAATAAGAGTAATAAGTACAGTAATTGTCGTTCTGTCGTTCATATAAGCATAATATGGCTAATAATATGAGTTAGATTGATAATAATAACAGTAATAAGTATAGTAATTGTCGTTATATCGATAATATAAGCATAATATGGCTAATAATATGAGTTAGGTTGATAATAATAAGAGTAATAAGTATAGTGATTGTCGTTCTATCGATCATATAAGCATAATATGGCTAATAATATGAGTTAGGTTGATAATAATAAGAGTAATAAGTATAGTAATTGTCGTTCTATCGATCATATAAGCATAATACGGCTAATAATATGACTTAGATTGATAACGATAAGAGTAATAAGTACAGTAATTGTCGTTCTGTCGTTCATATAAGCATAATATGGCTAATAATATGAGTTAGATTGATAATAAAAACAGTAATAAGTATAGTAATTGTCGTTATATCGATAATATAAGCATAATATGGCTAATAGTATGAGTTAGGTTGATAATAATAAGAGTAATAAGTATAGTGATTGTCGTTCTATCGATCATATAAGCATAATATGGCTAATAATATGAGTTAGGTTGATAATAATAAGAGTAATAAGTAGAGTGATTGTCGTTCTATCGATCAAATTTGCATAATATGGTTAATAATATGAGTTTTATTGATAACAGTGAGTGTAATAAGTATAGTAATTGTCGTTCTGTCGATGATGTAAGCATAATATGGCTAATAATATGCGTTAGATTGATAATATTAACAGTAATAAGTATAGTAATTGTCGTTCTATCGATAATATAAGCATAATATGGCTAATAATATGAGTTAGGTTGATAATAATAAGAGTAATAAGTATAGTGATTGTCGTTCTATCGATCATATAAGCATAATATGGGTAATAACATGAGTTAGATTGATAATACTAAGAGTAGTGAGTATAGTAATTCTCGTTCTATCGATCATATAAGCATAATATGGCTAATAATATGAGTTAGATTGATAATAATAAGAGTAATAAGTATAGTAATTGCCGTTCTATCGATCATATAAGCATAATATGGCTAATAATATGAGTTAGATTGATAATAATAAGAGTAATAAGTATAGTAATTGCCGTTCTATCGATCATATAAGCATAATATGGCTAATAATATGAGTTAGATTGATAATAATAAGAGTAATAAGTATAGTAATTGTCGTTCTATCGATCATTTAAGCATAATATGGCTAATAATATGAGTTAGATTGATAATAATAAGAGTAATAAGTATAGCAATTGTCGTTCTATCGATCATATAAGCATAATATGGCTAATAATATGACTTAGATTGATAATGATAAGAGTAATAAGTACAGTAATTGTCGTTCTGTCGTTCATATAAGCATAATATGGCTAATAATATGAGTTAGATTGATAATAATAACAGTAATAAGTATAGTAATTGTCGTTATATCGATAATATAAGCATAATATGGCTAATAATATGAGTTAGGTTGATAATAATAAGAGTAATAAGTATAGTGATTGTCGTTCTATCGATCATATAATCATAATATGGCTAATAATATGAGTTAGGTTGATAATAATAAGAGTAATAAGTATAGTAATTGTCGTTCTATCGATCATATAAGCATAATACGGCTAATAATATGACTTAGATTGATAACGATAAGAGTAATAAGTACAGTAATTGTCGTTCTATCGATCATATAAGCATAATATGGCTAATAATATGAGTTAGATTGAAGATAATAAGAGTAATAAGTATAGTAATTGTCGTTCTATCGATCATATAAGCATAATATGGCTAATAATATCAGTTAGATTAATAATAATAAGAGTAATGAGTATAGTAATTGTAGTTCTATCGATCATATCTGCATAATATGGTTAATAATATGAGTTAGATTCATAATAATAAGAGTAATAAGTATAGTAATTGTCGTTCTATCGATCATATAAGCATAATATGGCTAATAATATGAGTTAGATTTATAATAATAAGAGTAATAAGTACAGTAATTGTCGTTCTGTCGTTCATATAAGCATAATATGGCTAATAATATGAGTTAGATTGATAATAATAACATTAATAAGTATAGTAATTGTCGTTATATCGATAATATAAGCATAATATGGCTAATAATATGAGTTAGGTTGATAATAATAAGAGTAATAAGTATAGTGATTGTCGTTCTATCGATCATATAAGCATAATATGGCTAATAATATGAGTTAGGTTGATAATAATAAGAGTAATAAGTATAGTAATTGTCGTTCTATCGATCATATAAGCATAATACGGCTAATAATATGACTTAGATTGATAACGATAAGAGTAATAAGTACAGTAATTGTCGTTCTGTCGTTCATATAAGCATAATATGACTAATAATATTAGTTAGATTGATAATAATAACAGTAATAAGTATAGTAATTGTCGTTATATCGATAATATAAGCATAATATGGCTAATAGTATGAGCTAGGTTGATAATAATAAGAGTAATAAGTATAGTGATTGTCGTTCTATCGATCATATAAGCATAATATGGCTAATTATATGAGTTAGGTTGATAATAATAAGAGTAATAAGTAGAGTGATTGTCGTTCTATCGATCAAATTTGCATAATATGGTTAAAAATATGAGTTTTATTGATAACAGTGAGTGTAATAAGTATAGTAATTGTCGTTCTGTCGATCATATAAGCATAATATGGCTAATAATATGCGTTAGATTGATAATATTAACAGTAATAAGTATAGTAATTGTCGTTCTATCGATAATATAAGCATAATATGGCTAATAATATGAGTTAGGTTGATAATAATAAGAGTAATAAGTATAGTGATTGTCGTTCTATCGATCATATAAGCATAATATGGGTAATAACATGAGTTGGATTGATAATAATAAGAGTAATGAGTATAGTAATTGTAGTTCTATCGATCATATTAGCATAATATGGTTAATAATATGAGTTAGATTGATAATAGTAAGAGTAATAAGTATAGTATTTGTCGTTCTATCGATCATATAAGCATAATATGGCTAATAATATGAGTTAGATTGATGATAATAAGAGTAATAAGTATAGCAATTGTCGTTCTATCGATCATATAAGCATAATATGGCTAATAATATCAGTTAGATTAATAATAATAAGAGTAATGAGTATAGTAATTGTAGTTCTATCGATCATATCTGCATAATATGGTTAATAATATGAGTTAGATTCATAATAATAAGAGTAATAAGTATAGTAATTGTCGTTCTATCGATCATATAAGCATAATATGGCTAATAATATGAGTTAGATTTATAATAATAAGAGCAATAAGTATAGTAATTGTTGTTCTATCGATCATTTAAGCATAATATGGCTAATAATATGAGTTAGGTCGATAATAATAAGAGTACTAAGTATAGTGATTGTCGTTCTATCGATCAAATTTGCATAATATGGTTAATAATATGAGTTAGATTGATAACAGTGAGTGTAATAAGTATAGTAATTGTCGTTCTATCGATCATTTAAGCATAATATGGCTAATAATATGAGTTAGATTGATAATAATAAGAGTAATAAGTATAGTAATTGTCGTTCTATCGATCATATAAGCATAACACGGCTGATAATATGACTTAGATTGATAATGATAAGAGTAATAAGTACAGTAATTGTCGTTCTGTCGTTCATATAAGCATAATATGGCTAATAATATGAGTTAGATTGATAATAATAACAGTAATAAGTATAGTAATTGTCGTTATATCGATAATATAAGCATAATATGGCTAATAGTATGAGTTAGGTTGATAATAATAAGAGTAATAAGTATAGTGATTGTCGTTCTATCGATCATATAAGCATAATATGGCTAATAATATGAGTTAGGTTGATAATAATAAGAGTAATAAGTAGAGTGATTGTCGTTCTATCGATCAAATTTGCATAATATGGTTAATAATATGAGTTTTATTGATAACAGTGAGTGTAATAAGTATAGTAATTGTCGTTCTGTCGATCATATAAGCATAATGTGGCTAATAATATGCGTTAGATTGATAATATTAACAGTAATAAGTATAGTAATTGTTGTTCTATCGATCATTTAAGCATAATATGGCTAATAATATGAGTTAGGTCGATAATAATAAGAGTACTAAGTATAGTGATTGTCGTTCTATCGATCAAATTTGCATAATATGGTTAATAATATGAGTTAGATTGATAACAGTGAGTGTAATAAGTATAGTAATTGTCGTTCTATCGATCATTTAAGCATAATATGGCTAATAATATGAGTTAGATTGATAGTAATAAGAGTAATAAGTATAGCAATTGTCGTTCTATCGATCATATAAGCATAATATGGCTAATAATATCAGTTAGATTAATAATAATAAGAGTAATGAGTATAGTAATTGTAGTTCTATCGATCATATCTGCATAATATGGTTAATAATATGAGTTAGATTCATAATAATAAGAGTAATAAGTATAGTAATTGTCGTTCTATCGATCATATAAGCATAATATGGCTAATAATATGAGTTAGATTTATAATAATAAGAGCAATAAGTATAGTAATTGTTGTTCTATCGATCATTTAAGCATAATATGGCTAATAATATGAGTTAGGTTGATAATAATAAGAGTAATAAGTATAGTGATTGTCGTTCTATCGATCAAATTTGCATAATATGGTTAATAATATGAGTTAGATTGATAACAGTGAGTGTAATAAGTATAGTAATTGTCGTTCTATCGATCATTTAGGCATAATATGGCTAATAATATGACTTAGATTGATAATGATAAGTGTAATAAGTACAGTAATTGTCGTTCTGTCGTTCATATAAGCATAATATGGGTAATAACATGAGTTGGATTGATAATAATAAGCGTAATGAGTATAGTAATTGTAGTTCTATCGATCATATTAGCATAATATGGTTAATAATATGAGTCAGATTGATAATAATAAGAGTAATAAGTATAGTATTTGTCGTTCTATCGATCATATAAGCATAATATGGCTAATAATATGAGTTAGATTGATGATAATAAGAGTAATAAGTATAGTAATTGTCGTTCTATCGATCATATAAGCCTAATATGGCTAATAATATCAGTTAGATTAATAATAATAAGAGTAATGAGTATAGTAATTGTAGTTCTATCGATCATATCTGCATAATATGGTTAATAATATGAGTTAGATTCATAATAATAAGAGTAATAAGTATAGTAATTGTCGTTCTAACGATCATATAAGCATAATATGGCTAATAATATGAGTTAGATTTATAATAATAAGAGTAATAAGTATAGTAATTGTTGTTCTATCGATCATTTAAGCATAATATGGCTAATAATATGAGTTAGGTTGATAATACTAAGAGTAATAAGTAGAGTGATTGTCGTTCTATCCAACAAATTTGCATAATATGGTTAATAATATGAGTTTTATTGATAACAGTGAGTGTAGTAAGTATAGTAATTGTCGTTCTGACGATCATATAAGCATAATATGGCTAATAATATGCGTTAGATTGATAATATTAACAGTAATAAGTATAGTAATTGTCGTTCTATCGATAATATAAGCATAATATGGCTAATAATATGAGTTAGGTTGATAATAATAAGAGTAATAAGTATAGTGATTGTCGTTCTATCGATCATATAAGCATAATATGGGTAATAACATGAGTTGGATTGATAATAATAAGAGTAATGAGTATAGTAATTGTAGTTCTATCGATCATATTAGCATAATATGGTTAATAATATGAGTTAGATTGATAATAGTAAGAGTAATAAGTATAGTATTTGTCGTTCTATCGATCATATAAGCATAATATGGCTAATAATATGAGTTAGATTGATGATAATAAGAGTAATAAGTATAGCAATTGTCGTTCTATCGATCATATAAGCATAATATGGCTAATAATATCAGTTAGATTAATAATAATAAGAGTAATGAGTATAGTAATTGTAGTTCTATCGATCATATCTGCATAATATGGTTAATAATATGAGTTAGATTCATAATAATAAGAGTAATAAGTATAGTAATTGTCGTTCTATCGATCATATAAGCATAATATGGCTAATAATATGAGTTAGATTTATAATAATAAGAGCAATAAGTATAGTAATTGTTGTTCTATCGATCATTTAAGCATAATATGGCTAATAATATGAGTTAGGTCGATAATAATAAGAGTACTAAGTATAGTGATTGTCGTTCTATCGATCAAATTTGCATAATATGGTTAATAATATGAGTTAGATTGATAACAGTGAGTGTAATAAGTATAGTAATTGTCGTTCTATCGATCATTTAAGCATAATATGGCTAATAATATGAGTTAGATTGATAATAATAAGAGTAATAAGTATAGTAATTGTCGTTCTATCGATCATATAAGCATAATACGGCTGATAATATGACTTAGATTGATAATGATAAGAGTAATAAGTACAGTAATTGTCGTTCTGTCGTTCATATAAGCATAATATGGCTAATAATATGAGTTAGATTGATAATAATAACAGTAATAAGTATAGTAATTGTCGTTATATCGATAATATAAGCATAATATGGCTAATAGTATGAGTTAGGTTGATAATAATAAGAGTAATAAGTATAGTGATTGTCGTTCTATCGATCATATAAGCATAATATGGCTAATAATATGAGTTAGGTTGATAATAATAAGAGTAATAAGTAGAGTGATTGTCGTTCTATCGATCAAATTTGCATAATATGGTTAATAATATGAGTTTTATTGATAACAGTGAGTGTAATAAGTATAGTAATTGTCGTTCTGTCGATCATATAAGCATAATATGGCTAATAATATGCGTTAGATTGATAATATTAACAGTAATAAGTATAGTAATTGTCGTTCTATCGATAATATAAGCATAATATGGCTAATAATATGAGTTAGGTTGATAATAATAAGAGTAATAAGTATAGTGATTGTCGTTCTATCGATCATATAAGCATAATATGGGTAATAACATGAGTTAGATTGATAATACTAAGAGTAGTGAGTATAGTAATTCTCGTTCTATCGATCATATAAGCATAATATGGCTAATAATATGAGTTAGATTGATAATAATAAGAGTAATAAGTATAGTAATTGCCGTTCTATCGAACATATAAGCATAATATGGCTAATAATATGAGTTAGATTGATAATAATAAGAGTAATAAGTATAGTAATTGTCGTTCTATCGATCATTTAAGCATAATATGGCTAATAATATGAGATAGATTGATAATAATAAGAGTAATAAGTATAGTAACTGTCGTTCTATCGATCATATAAGCATAATATGGCTAATAATATGACTTAGATTGATAATGATAAGAGTAATAAGTACAGTAATTGTCGTTCTGTCGTTCATATAAGCATAATATGGCTAATAATATGAGTTAGATTGATAATAATAACAGTAATAAGTATAGTAATTGTCGTTATATCGATAATATAAGCATAATATGGCTAATAATATGAGTTAGGTTGATAATAATAAGAGTAATAAGTATAGTGATTGTCGTTCTATCGATCATATAAGCATAATATGGCTAATAATATGAGTTAGGTTGATAATAATAAGAGTAATAAGTATAGTGATTGTCGTTCTATCGATCATATAAGCATAATACGGCTAATAATATGACTTAGATTGATAACGATAAGAGTAATAAGTACAGTAATTGTCGTTCTGTCGTTCATATAAGCATAATATGGCTAATAATATGAGTTAGGTTGATAATAATAAGAGTAATAAGTATAGTGATTGTCGTTCTATCGATCATATAAGCATAATATGGCTAATAATATGAGTTAGATTGATAATAATAAGAGTAATAAGTATAGTGATTGTCGTTCTATCGATCATATAAGCATAATATGGCTAATAATATGAGTTAGGTTGATAATAATAAGAGTAATAAGTATAGTAATTGTCGTTCTGTCGATCATATAAGCATAATATGGCTAATAATATGCGTTAGATTGATAATATTAACAGTAATAAGTATAGTAATTGTCGTTCTATCGATAATATAAGCATAATATGGCTAATAATATGAGTTAGGTTGATAATAATAAGAGTAATAAGTATAGTGATGGTCGTTCTATCGATCATATAAGCATAATATGGGTAATAACATGAGTTGGATTGATAATAATAAGAGTAATGAGTATAGTAATTGTAGTTCTATCGATCATATTAGCATAATATGGTTAATAATATTAGTTAGATTGATAATAATAAGAGTAATAAGTATAGTATTTGTCGTTCTATCGATCATATAAGCATAATGTGGCTAATAATATGAGTTAGATTGATGATAATAAGAGTAATAAGTATAGTAATTGTCGTTCTATCGATCATATAAGCATAATATGGCTAATAATATCAGTTAGATTAATAATAATAAGAGTAATGAGTATAGTAATTGTAGTTCTATCGATCATATCTGCATAATATGGTTAATAATATGAGTTAGATTCATAATAATAAGAGTAATAAGTATAGTAATTGTCGTTCTATCGATCATATAAGCATAATATGGCTAATAATATGAGTTAGATTTATAATAATAAGAGCAATAAGTATAGTAATTGTTGTTCTATCGATAATTTAAGCATAATATGGCTAATAATATGAGTTAGGTTGATAATAATAAGAGTAATAAGTATAGTGATTGTCGTTCTATCGATCAAATTTGCATAATATGGTTAATAATATGAGTTAGATTGATAACAGTGAGTGTAATAAGTATAGTAATTGTCGTTCTATCGATCATTTAGGCATAATATGGCTAATAATATGAGTTAGATTGATAATAATAAGAGTAATAAGTATAGTAATTGTCGTTCTATCGATCATATAAGCATAATACGGCTAATAATATGACTTAGATTGATAATGATAAGAGTAATAAGTACAGTAATTGTCGTTCTGTCGTTCATATAAGCATAATATGGGTAATAACATGAGTTGGATTGATAATAATAAGCGTAATGAGTATAGTAATTGTAGTTCTATCGATCATATTAGCATAATATGGTTAATAATATGAGTCAGATTGATAATAATAAGAGTAATAAGTATAGTATTTGTCGTTCTATCGATCATATAAGCATAATATGGCTAATAATATGAGTTAGATTGATGATAATAAGAGTAATAAGTATAGTAATTGTCGTTCTATCGATCATATAAGCCTAATATGGCTAATAATATCAGTTAGATTAATAATAATAAGAGTAATGAGTATAGTAATTGTAGTTCTATCGATCATATCTGCATAATATGGTTAATAATATGAGTTAGATTCATAATAATAGGAGTAATAAGTATAGTAATTGTCGTTCTAACGATCATATAAGCATAATATGGCTAATAATATGAGTTAGATTTATAATAGTAAGAGTAATAAGTATAGTAATTGTTGTTCTATCGATCATTTAAGCATAATATGGCTAATAATATGAGTTAGGTTGATAATACTAAGAGTAATAAGTAGAGTGATTGTCGTTCTATCCAACAAATTTGCATAATATGGTTAATAATATGAGTTTTATTGATAACAGTGAGTGTAGTAAGTATAGTAATTGTCGTTCTGACGATCATATAAGCATAATATGGCTAATAATATGCGTTAGATTGATAATATTAACAGTAATAAGTATAGTAATTGTCGTTCTATCGATAATATAAGCATAATATGGCTAATAATATGAGTTAGGTTGATAATAATAAGAGTAATAAGTATAGTGATTGTCGTTCTATCGATCATATAAGCATAATATGGGTAATAACATGAGTTGGATTGATAATAATAAGAGTAATGAGTATAGTAATTGTAGTTCTATCGATCATATTAGCATAATATGGTTAATAATATGAGTTAGATTGATAATAGTAAGAGTAATAAGTATAGTATTTGTCGTTCTATCGATCATATAAGCATAATATGGCTAATAATATGAGTTAGATTGATGATAATAAGAGTAATAAGTATAGCAATTGTCGTTCTATCGATCATATAAGCATAATATGGCTAATAATATCAGTTAGATTAATAATAATAAGAGTAATGAGTATAGTAATTGTAGTTCTATCGATCATATCTGCATAATATGGTTAATAATATGAGTTAGATTCATAATAATAAGAGTAATAAGTATAGTAATTGTCGTTCTATCGATCATATAAGCATAATATGGCTAATAATATGAGTTAGATTTATAATAATAAGAGCAATAAGTATAGTAATTGTTGTTCTATCGATCATTTAAGCATAATATGGCTAATAATATGAGTTAGGTCGATAATAATAAAAGTAATAAGTATAGTGATTGTCGTTCTATCGATCAAATTTGCATAATATGGTTAATAATATGAGTTAGATTGATAACAGTGAGTGTAATAAGTATAGTAATTGTCGTTCTATCGATCATTTAAGCATAATATGGCTAATAAAATATGGAGTTAGATTGATAATAATAAGAGTAATAAGTATAGTAATTGTCGTTCTATCGATCATATAAGCATAATACGGCTGATAATATGACTTAGATTGATAATGATAAGAGTAATAAGTACAGTAATTGTCGTTCTGTCGTTCATATAAGCATAATATGGCTAATAATATGAGTTAGATTGATAATAATAACAGTAATAAGTATAGTAATTGTCGTTATATCGATAATATAAGCATAATATGGCTAATAGTATGAGTTAGGTTGATAATAATAAGAGTAATAAGTATAGTGATTGTCGTTCTATCGATCATATAAGCATAATATGGCTAATAATATGAGTTAGGTTGATAATAATAAGAGTAATAAGTAGAGTGATTGTCGTTCTATCGATCAAATTTGCATAATATGGTTAATAATATGAGTTTTATTGATAACAGTGAGTGTAATAAGTATAGTAATTGTCGTTCTGTCGATCATATAAGCATAATATGGCTAATAATATGCGTTAGATTGATAATATTAACAGTAATAAGTATAGTAATTGTCGTTCTATCGATAATATAAGCATAATATGGCTAATAATATGAGTTAGGTTGATAATAATAAGAGTAATAAGTATAGTGATTGTCGTTCTATCGATCATATAAGCATAATATGGGTAATAACATGAGTTGGATTGATAATAATAAGAGCAATGAGTATAGTAATTGTAGTTCTATCGATCATATTAGCATAATATGGTTAATAATATGAGTTAGATTGATAATAGTAAGAGTAATAAGTATAGTATTTGTCGTTCTATCGATCATATAAGCATAATATGGCTAATAATATGAGTTAGATTGATGATAATAAGAGTAATAAGTATAGTAATTGTCGTTCTATCGATCATTTAAGCATAATATGGCTAATAATATCAGTTAGATTAATAATAATAAGAGTAATGAGTATAGTAATTGTAGTTCTATCGATCATATCTGCATAATATGGCTAATAATATCAGTTAGATTAATAATAATAAGAGTAATGAGTATAGTAATTGTAGTTCTATCGATCATATCTGCATAATATGGTTAATAATATGAGTTAGATTCATAATAATAAGAGTAATAAGTATAGTAATTGTCGTTCTATCGATCATATAAGCATAATATGGCTAATAATATGAGTTAGATTTATAATAATAAGAGCAATAAGTATAGTAATTGTTGTTCTATCGATCATTTAAGCATAATATGGCTAATAATATGAGTTAGGTCGATAATAATAAAAGTAATAAGTATAGTGATTGTCGTTCTATCGATCAAATTTGCATAATATGGTTAATAATATGAGTTAGATTGATAACAGTGAGTGTAATAAGTATAGTAATTGTCGTTCTATCGATCATTTAAGCATAATATGGCTAATAATATGAGTTAGATTGATAATAATAAGAGTAATAAGTATAGTAATTGTCGTTCTATCGATCATATAAGCATAATACGGCTGATAATATGACTTAGATTGATAATGATAAGAGTAATAAGTACAGTAATTGTCGTTCTGTCGTTCATATAAGCATAATATGGCTAATAATATGAGTTAGATTGATAATAATAACAGTAATAAGTATAGTAATTGTCGTTATATCGATAATATAAGCATAATATGGCTAATAGTATGAGTTAGGTTGATAATAATAAGAGTAATAAGTATAGTGATTGTCGTTCTATCGATCATATAAGCATAATATGGCTAATAATATGAGTTAGGTTGATAATAATAAGAGTAATAAGTAGAGTGATTGTCGTTCTATCGATCAAATTTGCATAATATGGTTAATAATATGAGTTTTATTGATAACAGTGAGTGTAATAAGTATAGTAATTGTCGTTCTGTCGATCATATAAGCATAATATGGCTAATAATATGCGTTAGATTGATAATATTAACAGTAATAAGTATAGTAATTGTCGTTCTATCGATAATATAAGCATAATATGGCTAATAATATGAGTTAGGTTGATAATAATAAGAGTAATAAGTATAGTGATTGTCGTTCTATCGATCATATAAGCATAATATGGGTAATAACATGAGTTGGATTGATAATAATAAGAGCAATGAGTATAGTAATTGTAGTTCTATCGATCATATTAGCATAATATGGTTAATAATATGAGTTAGATTGATAATAGTAAGAGTAATAAGTATAGTATTTGTCGTTCTATCGATCATATAAGCATAATATGGCTAATAATATGAGTTAGATTGATGATAATAAGAGTAATAAGTATAGTAATTGTCGTTCTATCGATCATTTAAGCATAATATGGCTAATAATATCAGTTAGATTAATAATAATAAGAGTAATGAGTATAGTAATTGTAGTTCTATCGATCATATCTGCATAATATGGTTAATAATATGAGTTAGATTCATAATAATAAGAGTAATAAGTATAGTAATTGTCGTTCTATCGATCATATAAGCATAATATGGCTAATAATATGAGTTAGATTTATAATAATAAGAGTAATAAGTATAGTAATTGTTGTTCTATCGATCATTTAAGCATAATATGGCTAATAATATGAGTTAGGTTGATAATAATAAGAGTAATAAGTATAGTGATTGTCGTTCTATCGATCAAATTTGCATAATATGGTTAATAATATGAGTTAGATTGATAACAGTGAGTGTAATAAGTATAGTAATTGTCGTTCTATCGATCATATAAGCATAATATGGCTAATAATATGAGTTAGATTGATGATAATAAGAGTAATAAGTATAGTAATTGTCGTTCTATCGATCATATAAGCATAATATGGCTAATAATATGAGTTAGATTGATAATAATAACAGTAATAAGTATAGTAATTGTCGTTCTATCGATAATATAAGCATAATGTGGCTAATAATATGAGTTAGATTGATAATACTAAGAGTAGTGAGTATAGTAATTCTCGTTCTATCGATCATATAAGCATAATATGGCTAATAATATGAGTTAGATTGATAATAATAAGAGTAATAAGTATAGTAATTGTCGTTCTATCGATCATATAAGCATAATATGGCTAATAATATGAGTTAGATTAATAATACCAAGAGTAGTGAGTATAGTAATTCTCGTTCTATCGATCATATAAGCATAATATGGCTAATAATATGAGTTAGATTGATAATACTAAGAGTAGTGAGTATAGTAATTCTCGTTCTATCGAACATAGAAGCATAATATGGCTAATAATATGAGTTTGATTGATAATAGTAAGAGTAATAAGTAAAGTAATTGTCGTTCTATCCACCATTTAAGCATAATATGGCTAATAATATGAGTTAGATTGATAATAATAAGAGTAATGAGTATAGTAATTGTAGTTCTATCGATCATATCTGCATAATATGGTTAATAATATGAGTTAGATTCATAATAATAAGAGTAATAAGTATAGTAATTGTCGTTCTGTCGATCATATAAGCATAATATGGCTAATAATATGAGTTAGATTGATAATAATAAGAGTAATAGGTATAGAAAATGTCGTGCTATCGATCATGTCTGCATAATATGGTTAATAATATGAGTTAGATTGATAATAATAAGAGTAATAAGTATAGTAATTGTCGTTCTATCGATCATATAAGCATAATATGGCTAATAATATGAGTTAGATCGATAATGATAAGAGTAATAAGTACAGTAATTGTCGTTCTATCGATCATATAAGCATAATATGGCTAATAATATGAGTTAGATTGATAATAATAAGAGTAGTGAGTATAGTAATTGTCGTTCTATCGATCATATAAGCATAATATGGCTAGTAATATGAGTTAGATTTATAATAATAAGAGTAATAAGTATAGTAATTGTCGTTCTATCGATCATATAAGCATAATATGGCTAATAATATGACTTAGATTGATAATGATAAGAGTAATAAGTACAGTAATTGTCGTTCTGTCGTTCATATAAGCATAATATGGCTAATAATATGAGTTAGATTGATAATAATAACAGTAATAAGTATAGTAATTGTCGTTATATCGATAATATAAGCATAATATGGCTAATAATGTGAGTTAGGTTGATAATAATAAGAGTAATAAATATAGTGATTGTCGTTCCATCGATCATATAAGCATAATATGGCTAATAATATGAGTTAGGTTGATAATAATAAGAGTAATAAGTATAGTAATTGTCGTTCTATCGATCATATAAGCATAATACGGCTAATAATATGACTTAGATTGATAACGATAAGAGTAATAAGTACAGTAATTGTCGTTCGGTCGTTCATATAAGCATAATATGGCTAATAATATGAGTTAGATTGATAATAATAACAGTAATAAGTATAGTAATTGTCGTTATATCGATAATATAAGCATAATATGGCTAATAGTATGAGTTAGGTTGATAATAATAAGAGTAATAAGTATAGTGATTGTCGTTCTATCGATCATATAAGCATAATATGGCTAATAATATGAGTTAGGTTGATAATAATAAGAGTAATAAGTAGAGTGATTGTCGTTCTATCGATCAAATTTGCATAATATGGTTAATAATATGAGTTTTATTGATAACAGTGAGTGTAATAAGTATAGTAATTGTCGTTCTGTCGATGATATAAGCATAATATGGCTAATAATATGCGTTAGATTGATAATATTAACAGTAATAAGTATAGTAATTGTCGTTCTATCGATAATATAAGCATAATATGGCTAATAATATGAGTTAGGTTGATAATAATAAGAGTGATAATTATAGTGATTGTCGTTCTATCGATCATATAAGCATAATATGGGTAATAACATGAGTTAGATTGATAATACTAAGAGTAGTGAGTATAGTAATTCTCGTTCTATCGATCATATAAGCATAATATGGCTAATAATATGAGTTAGATTGATAATAATAAGAGTAATAAGTATAGTAATTGCCGTTCTATCGATCATATAAGCATAATATGGCTAATAATATGAGTTAGATTGATAATAATAAGAGTAGTGAGTATAGTAATTGTCGTTCTATCGATCATATAAGCATAATATGGCTAGTAATATGAGTTAGATTTATAATAATAAGAGTAATAA